>NC_137647.1:24642477-24717477 GCF_963383615.2 Lipophrys pholis | reverse complement strand
TGGAGGTATCTCTGGAGTTATCTCTGGAGGTATCTCTGGAGGTATCTCTGGAGGTATCTCTGGAGTTATCTCTGGAGTTATCTCTGGAGGTATCCCTACCTACAAGGAGGAAGCCAGGCTGAACCGGCTTTCTGAAAACTCCAGTGAACACGGAGCCCCAGAGTGGTTCGAGAGAAAAAAGAAAAAACAAGGCGTGGGAACGATATAATAAGTCGCTCCCAGTGACGAGGGAATGGGATTATTTAATCTGCGGCTCTCGAGATGCTGCAGAGCTCCACCTGTCAGTCTGCTACGTCAGATATAATTTAGAAGCAGTTTTCCATTGTCATTTATTTTCCACACTTTTCATGGTGACATCATTATAACTAACGTCACGTCCAGGTCTTGTTTCGACCCGGACTAAACCACTGGTACAGTCCGTCTCCTGGACAAGCACGAATCTCCACTCCTTCACCTCAGACACCAGCGATCCAGGTGAGCACCAAAAGACACTCTCAGACTTCTCTGTGAGAAGGAACCGGGAATCAGAACCAGAACATTCCTCCTTTCTTCTCTCGTTCACTAAGGCTGACTTCGTGCACGCTCAATGATGGAGATGAGATGAGACCCTCACACACAGTCGTCTGGGGCAACCAAACTGCTACATGTGACCGTCGTACCGCCATATGGACTCTGCGTGTCCCCACGTCCAGATAAAACTCAATACCGACAATCATGCGAGTCCTCTTTATCTTCAACCGCCACCCCCCCACCAGAGCCGCCATCTTGGATGGTATACTGACTCATTCATTACACGGTGGACACTTACAGCATTGCAACACACACACACGCACGCACGCACGCACGCACGCACGCACACAATCGCTAATCTGTAAATAGCTAATACCAAAATATCAGTCTCGTTTGTAAAAAGGTTTATTTAAGTTAGTTAATATTTCTGTGTAAAATATAACAATCTTAAATAAAAGGGAAGGTGTGTGTGTGTGTGTGTGTGTGTGTGTGTGTGTGTGTGTGTGTGTGTGTGTGTGTGTGTGTGTGTGTGTGTGTGTGTGTGTGTGTACCTCCTCAGGGGCCCCGCTGCCTGGGAAGAAGTTCCCATCGTCATAGCGATGGAGGGAGATGTACAGCACGTTAGGGTCGGTGTAGAAGGCCTGCTGGGTGCCATTACCATGGTGAATGTCCTGCAGGGAGAGGTCAAAGGTCATCAACAACAGGGAGCAGAAAACAGTCATTTAAGTTGTTAATGTTCATAGATGGTGTAATTAGTCTGGGTAAAAATCCTCCATATGACCCAAATGAGGATGAAGATGACACGGTTAATGTTCTGGCTGCTGAGCCACTGGTCATAATGTTCTGGCTGCTGAGCCACTGGTCATAATGCTGCAGCCAGAGTCGGGACAAGAACCAGCACCAGAGATCACCTCATTCCAATACTAACCTCGCTTCATTGGCTCCCTGTTCAATCTAGAAGATCATTTAAAATCCTCCTCCTAACTTAGAACGCTCTTAACAACCAGGTTCCATCAGATCTTAAAGAACTGCTGGTCCCAGATCTCCCCAGAAGAACTCTTGGTTCTCACAGTGCTGGCTTACTGGAGGTTCCTACTTTTCTAAAAGTAGAATGGAGGCAGAGCTTTCAGCTTCCAGGTTCCTCTGATGTGGAACCAGATCCCTCTCTACCTCTCTCACTCTCTGTACCTCTCTCTTCCTCTCTTCCCACTGCCTAGTCCTAGTCTCAGTCCCAATCCCAATCCCAATCCCAGTCCCACTGCCTAGTCCTAGTCCCAGTCCCTGGTATGGTATGGTATGGTATGATTTTTATTTGGACAGGGACCGTGTACAATTTAACATTGACAAGAAGGAACCACAGTCCCCCCCTGATGAAATCCTCCATCATAGCCCCAGTCCTAGTCCTATCCCAGTCCTAGTCCCAGTCTTAGTCCTACTCCCAGTCCCAGTCTCACCCCGTGCTGAAGACCTAGTCCGGGGTCATATAACATCTTTCCTCTTTCCGACCTTTGACACCCAGCAGGTTGAGTTCTGGACAAACGGTAGCTACAATGCTCCATGCTGCACTGTCCCACCTGGACTAGATGGGGCGCTATGTGCTATGTCAACACCATCCTCCCACATAGACTGGTGGACAAACAAGGGGGACAGAATGGTGAACAGACTGGAGAAAAAACTGGAGGATAAACTGGTGGACAGACTGGAGGAAAGACTGGTGGACATAATGGTGGAAAGACTGGTGGACAGACTGGAGGACGGCCTGATGGAAAGACTGGCAGGCAGACTGGTGGACAAACTGGAGGACCAACTGATGGACCAACTGGAGGACAAACTGGTGGACAGACTGGTGGACTGACTGGAGGAAAGACTGGTGGAGAAACTGGTGGACATAACGGTGGAAAGACTGGTGGACAGACTGGAGGACGGCCTGATGGAAAGACTGGCAGGCAGACTGGTGGACAAACTGGAGGACCAACTGATGGACCAACTGGAGGACAAACTGGTGGACAGACTGGTGGACTGACTGGAGGAAAGACTGGTGGACTGACTGGAGGACGGACTGGTGGATTGACTGGTGAAAAGACTCGCGAACAGACTGAAGCAGTGGCTGTGGTGGACAGACTGGTGGAAAGACAGTAGGACAAACTGTTGGAAAAACTTGTGGATAGACCGGTCGAAAGACTGGAGGTCAGACTAATGGATTGACTGGTGGTCAAACTGGTAAACAGACTGGTGGACTGACTAGTGAACAAACTGCTGGACACACTAGTATACGGATACGCAGACTGACGGAAAGACTGGTGGACAGTCTAATGGACTGGCTGGTGGACAGACTCGTCAAAAGACTGGTGGACAAACTATTGGGAAGACTAGTGGACAGACTGGAGGACAGACTGATGGACAAACCGGTGGACTGACTGATGAACTGACTGGTGGAAAGACTGCTGGACAGATTAATGGACAGGTGGACAAACTCCTGGAGAGACTGGTGGACTGACTAGTGAACAAACTGCTGGACACACTAGTGGACTAATATACAGACTGGTGGACAAACCGGTGGACAGGTTGGAGGACAAACTGCTGGACAGACCAGTGGAAAACCTGGAGGCAGTCAGAGGGTGAAAGTTGGCCCACACTCACCTACAATACAACCTTAGCAAGGCTCCTCACAGGGCTGAATCCCCTGATCTACACCCTCTACACCCTCTAGACCGGCTCCACCCTCTAGACTCGTCTCCCTGCTTCAACAGGCTGATTACAGTGAGGCTGGTTCTCTGGCTTTGTGCTGACGTGGTGACGAACCATGAGGACCTTCAGGCGTTAAAGCAGGGAGACAGGAGAACATGCAGGGCTGCACCTCCAGGATCTGAGTTTGAGACCTCCTACACCTTCTACACCCTCTAAACTGTCTACACCCTCTAAACCTTCTACACTCCACCTATTACACCCTCTACACCCTCCACCCTCTAAACCCTCTACACCAGGAGTGTCAAACTTAGGGCCCGCGGGCCGGATCAGGCCCATGAATGAGTTTAATCCGGCCGGCGAGATGATTTAACATGAGCTGCAATTTTACAGTAAAAGAAAGTGCTGTTCTAAATGTGTCCACTGGGTGGCGTGGAAGGACAAGGGCAGCTAGCCCGGAGCTACCTTTTCGTTCCGCCTCGTAAGTTCTCTACTTTGAACAGGACGTCATTTGGCACCCATTGCCCCAAAATGTCTTTGTCAAAAAAGAGAAAAGTCTTCCAAGGAAAGTGGTCTTGGTCCCGTTTCTTCAGGGAGGCCAGTGGTGTCTGGTGTCTGGTGTGTTCACCACACGTTTCAGTGAAACTGGTGTCTGGTGTGTTCACCGCACGTTTCAGTGAAACTGGTGTCTGGTGTGTTCACCGCACGTTTCAGTGCTGAAAGAATTGAACCTTCAGCGCCACTATGAGACTCTTCATGCCGAAAAATACAACCACTTGAAAGGACAAGAGAGAAGACAGCAGGTGAAGGTGACACCACGTGTTGGCGGGTCTGCGTTTTCCTCACGCCGAGGCATCGGTGATGCTGCGGTGAAAGCCAGCTCCCTTATTGTGAACCAACCTGCACTGGTTTCAAACCATTCGGTGAGGGTGGACTTGTGAAGACGTGCTGAAGGCTGCAGAGATTGTGTGCCCTGAGAAGTGTCAAATATCAGTCTGACAACAAATACTATTGAGACCGGAGTCCTGATCATTGGGTGGACGTGGACAGCCAATTGAAGCGCAAAGTCATTTCTTGCTTTTTCACTTGCAATTGATAAAAGCACGGACACTACAGATGGTGCACCATCGGTGATCGGGAAGGAGCAGGTGTCGTGACAAGATTCAGAGAGGAAGTTCAGTTTGGACTTTTCACTGCATTTTGCATGTGGAGGCATTGTGGTGCGTTGTGGTGCATTGTGGTGCGTTGTGCTGGAAGTCACTACCGCTGGAAAATGTCATGGAGGTCGTCGTGCCAACTGTTCATTTCACCCGATCCAGAGGCCTGAACCAGCGGTGGCCTGCCATCCTACCATCCTACCACCCTACCATCCTACCACCCTACCACCCTACCACCTTACCATCCTACCACCCTACCACCTTACCATCCTACCACCCTAGCATCCTACCACCCTACCACCCTGCCATCCTACCACCCTACCACCCTACCATCCTACCACCCTAGCATCCTACCACCCTACCACCCTGCCATCCTACCACCCTACCACCCTGCCACCCTACCACCCTACCACCCTGCCACCCTACCATCCTGCCATCCTACCACCCTACCATCCTACCATCCAGCCATCCTGCCATCCTACCACCCTACCATCCTACCATCCTACCATCCTACCATCCACCTTAGCAATAATAGCACACATGTTGGTTGTACTGTCGAGCTCCTCCGTGTACTCCACATCAGTCGTGGCATTACCACATCCTGTTAGATCCAGAGCAGACGAACACAGAGCTTCTCCATCTTCTGATTTGATGGCCGGCCACTTTAGAGCCTTGTTGATGTACGCCACTGAAATCTTGTATGCGTTTCCAAAATGTTCATCCAGAAGTCCACGCCTGGGTTCCATATGAAGACAACTCCTTATCAAGTCTCTCGGCTGTCCACTGGTGTACTGACATATAGTACAGTCTGTCCTTTTTGTTCTCCGTCTTGTCTTCTGCTCCGTGTTGGAATGCTCTGATTGATATTTCAGGGGTTCTCCATGGCGGGACTCGAGGGGGCAGAGTTGCTCATTTCTGCTGCTTCGTTAACGTTTCAGCAACACAGTGTAGAGTCTCTGGTGTCTGAAGCTGCTGCTGCCTTTGTGCATCAGGTGATGTGTGGTGTACCCGCTCTGCTCTATTCATTGTATATCGCAGGAGTCTCTGTTTCCTTGGGTACCCGTACATCTGCAGCCTTGTTTAAAGCCACATAAGTGTTCATTCTATCATGACTTGATGCTCTGGAAGAGAACTCTTCATACTCATTCAAGATCTTAATCTCAGCGTCGGTGGCTGCGAAGGCAGTTTGTATCTCAAGCTCCTCCTTGTCTCTTTTTAGCTGAGCTTGCTTTTCTTCCAGTATTTGTTTGTTTCAGACGCCTGAACTCCCACTGCAGCTCCTTCTAATTCTGCTCTCAGACCAGCAGACGGAGCAGACAGAGCAGACGGAGCAGACGGAGCAGACAGAGCAGACGGAGCAGACAGAGCAGACGGAGCAGACAGAGCAGACGGAGCAGACGGAGCAGAGGGTGCAGGAGGTGACTGAACACAAGGAGCTTTGGAGATGAGACAGATGCATTGGACACATGATCTGATGGCTGCACCTCTTCACCTCTTCTGCGACACGTAAATGAGCCTCAATCCAACCCTCCCCTCCCTCATTACAGCCTCACCAGGATCAGCCTCCTCAATCCAACCCTCCCCTCCCTCATTACAGCCTCACCAGGATCAGCCTCCTCAATCCAACCCTCCCCTCCCTCATTACAGCCTCACCAGGATCAGCCTCCTCAATCCAACCCTCCCCTCCCTCATTACAGCCTCACCAGGATCAGCCTCCTCAATCCAACCCTCCCCTCCCTCATTACAGCCTCACCAGGATCAGCCTGAGGTTCAAACCAACTCACATGGTCTCTGTCCATTTCCTCCTCAGAAACCTGATGGAGCAGTCCTTTAACACCTTCAGCGTGCTCTGAATCACGGAGACATTATTGTCGTCTCCACTGTCCATTAACTGGCGTATCTGCTTCCTTTGTCCAGTGACCTTTAGTTTAGCTAGTTAACTTTAGTTTAGCCAATTAACTTTAGTTTAGCGTGTTAACTTTAGTTTAGCCTGTTCACTTAGCTAGTTAACTTTAGTTTAGAAAGTTAACTTTAGTTTAGCCTGTTAACTTTAGTTTAGCCAGTTAACTTTAGTTTAGCGTGGTAACTTTAGTTTAGCCTGTTAACTTTAGTTTAGCCTGTTAACTTTAGTTTAGCGCGGTAACTTTAGTTTAGCCTGTTAACTTTAGTTTAGCGTGGTAACTTTAGTTTAGCCTGTTAACTTTAGTTTAACCTGTTAACTTTAGTTTAGCCAGTTAACTTTAGTTTAGCCAGTTAACTTTAGTTTAGCCTGTTCACTTAGCTAGTTAACTTTAGTTTAGCCAGTTAACTTTAGTTTAGCCTGTTAACTTTAGTTTAGCGTGGTAACTTTAGTTTAGCCTGTTAACTTTAGTTTAGCGCGGTAACTTTTGTTTAGCGCGGTAACTTTAGTTTAGCCTGTTAACTTTAGTTTAGCGTGGTAACTTTAGTTTAGCCTGTTAACTTTAGTTTAGCCTGTTAACTTTAGTTTAGCGCGTTAACTTTAGTTTAGCCTGTTAACTTTAGTTTAGCGCGTTAACTTTAGTTTAGCGTGGTAACTTTAGTTTAGCGTGGTAACTTTAGTTTAGCCTGTTAAATTTAGTTTAGCGCGTTAACTTTAGTTTAGCCTGTTAACTTTAGTTTAGCGCGTTAACTTTAGTTTAGCGTGGTAACTTTAGTTTAGCGTGGTAACTTTAGTTTAGCCTGTTAAATTTAGTTTAGCGTGTTAACTTTAGTTTAGCCTGTTAACTTTAGTTTAGCCTGTTAACTTTAGTTTAGCGTGGTAACTTTAGTTTAGCGTGGTAACTTTAGTTTAGCCTGTTAAATTTAGTTTAGCGTGTTAACTTTAGTTTAGCGTGGTAACTTTAGTTTAGCCTGTTAACTTTAGTTTAGCCTGTTAACTTTAGTTTAGCGTGGTAACTTTAGTTTAGCGTGGTAACTTTAGTTTAGCCTGTTAACTTTAGTTTAGCGTGGTAACTTTAGTTTAGCCTGTTAACTTTAGTTTAGCGTGGTAACTTTAGTTTAGCCTGTTAACTTTAGTTTAGCCTGTTAACTTTAGTTTAGCGTGGTAACTTTAGTTTAGCCTGTTAACTTTAGTTTAGCGTGGTAACTTTAGTTTAGCCTGTTAACTTTAGTTTAGCGTGTTAACTTTAGTTTAGCCTGTTAACTTTAGTTTAGCGTGGTAACTTTAGTTTAGCCTGTTAACTTTAGTTTAGCCTGTTAACTTTAGTTTAGCGCGTTAACTTTAGTTTAGCCTGTTAACTTTAGTTTAGCGCGTTAACTTTAGTTTAGCGTGGTAACTTTAGTTTAGCGTGGTAACTTTAGTTTAGCCTGTTAAATTTAGTTTAGCGTGTTAACTTTAGTTTAGCCTGTTAACTTTAGTTTAGCCTGTTAACTTTAGTTTAGCGTGGTAACTTTAGTTTAGCGTGGTAACTTTAGTTTAGCCTGTTAAATTTAGTTTAGCGTGTTAACTTTAGTTTAGCGTGGTAACTTTAGTTTAGCCTGTTAACTTTAGTTTAGCCTGTTAACTTTAGTTTAGCGTGGTAACTTTAGTTTAGCGTGGTAACTTTAGTTTAGCCTGTTAACTTTAGTTTAGCGTGGTAACTTTAGTTTAGCCTGTTAACTTTAGTTTAGCGTGGTAACTTTAGTTTAGCCTGTTAACTTTAGTTTAGCGTGTTAACTTTAGTTTAGCCTGTTAACTTTAGTTTAGCGTGGTAACTTTAGTCTAGCGTGTTAGCTTTAGTCTAGCGTGTGGCGTGTTCCCAGCAGGCTGCAGCCTGTCCTCCACTGCCTTGGCTGTGACTTTAACCTCTCCAGCAGTCCCAACTTCAGCTGTTTTACTCCTCTTGCTCCATGTTGCTCCATGATTTCCTCCTCTTGCTCCATGATTTCCTCCTCTTGCTCCATGATTTCCTCCTCTTGCTCCATGATTTACTCCTCTTGCTCCATGATTTCCTCCTCTTGCTCCATGATTTACTCCTCTTGCTCCATGATTTACTCCTCTTGCTCCATGATTTCCTCCTCTTGCTCCATGATTTACTCCACTTCACTTTGGTCTTGATGGATTCACATTTGATAGTTTGGCTCCACTAAGCAGCTTGGTTAAACAGCAAGAAAGGTCATGGCATCCAGCTCCTTGATGCATATCATGACTCAGCGTTTTCCAGAGTTAAACGTTCCACTTTACTCACGATCACTTTCACTTGAATCCATTGAAATCCTTTTCTTGTAGTTTGAATCCAAGTGGAGCGGGTTTTCTTACAAACGTGGTGACTTGTGGAATATATTTCCACAAGCTTTAGTATTAAAGCTGCTGCATGCAGAGAGTTGAAGTGCTGATCCACTCTGCTGACCGCTCTGGTCTGCTGCAGATCTAGTATGGGTCGGTAATATCAAACTAACCTGTTCAGTCCAGTCAGAGTTCAGCTGAAGCTCTTCCTGCTGCAGCTCAGGTTGGTTCTTAGTTTAATGCTGACTCACTGCTGGTGACGGAGGTTTGGAGGGTGGTGGAACTGAAATCCGTGGACGTCTGAGCGGAGCAGCATTGACGTGATTACATCAGATGTGCTCAGACTCCAGCGCCAACTACGGTGTGGGATGAGGTCCAAACAAGGTGGAGCAGCGCTTTGTTCCCCACAAAATTCCACTTTATTTCACCTTGATGTGCAGCTAGGGGGCGCCGCCGGCCAGACAGCTGGCTCCACCTATTGAGGACCCCTGGTAAACACCCTCTCCACCCTCTCCACCCCACCCACCGCAGTAGCAGTGTCAGTCGACAGCACGGTGGAGGGACTGATCTGGATGAGACCTACAGGGACCAGGTGGAGTCACTGGTGCTGTCCTACTACCACATACCATCCAGAGTATCCTGGTGTACTGCAATACTGCTGTAATGTACCATCCAGAGTATCCTGGTGTACTGCAATACTGCTGTAATATACCATCCAGAGTATCCTGGTGTACTGCAATACTGCTGTAATGTACCATCAACGGTATCCTGGTGTACTGCAATACTGCTGTAATGTACCATCCACGGTATCCTGGTGTACTGCAATACTGCTGTAATGTACCATCCAGAGTATCCTGGTGTACTGCAATACTGCTGTAATGTACCATCCACGGTATCCTGGTGTACTACAATACTGCTGTAATGTCAGAAAGTTTTTATCTCCAGTAGCTGTACTCAGCACTACAAAACTACTAGTGAGCAATACACTGAATGTGACCAGTGCAATGGAACCAACGCTTGTGAGTGTTTGAGTGATGAGTTTGTTTTTATGACTGCATCTTTATATTTTTAACCTTTTTCAGTATATTTTCATTGATTCCTTTGAAATGCGCAGATTTTATAGTGTTTTAATTGATTGATTTTGTATCATGCAGATGGATCGCACTTTTAAATCTTGTGCTTCTGACTATAAGAAATGATCTGCGTGTGTGTGTGCGTGCGTGCGTGCGTGTGTGTGTGCGCTGCTTCTGGCGGAGAATCAGAGTGCTTTATCTGTCATCATAAGCACAGAGACAAAGGCTGCAAACAACAGCCGCAGCCACGACGCTCAAACAGAGGCACGGCAGACTGTGTGTGTGTGTGTGTGTGTGTGTGTGTGTGTGTGTGTGTGTGTGTGTGTGTGTGCGTGCGTGTGTGTGTGTGTCTGTTTGATCCATGATGCAAAACACACTTTAGAAACCAAGACCGATAAAACACTGACGTGATGAGGATGAAGATGACATGAAGATGATGCTATGAGGATGAAGATGATGTGATGGGGATGAAGATGACATGATGAGGATGGAGATGATGTGATGAGGATGAAGTGATGAGGATGAAGATGAAGATGACGTGATGAGGATGAAGATGATGTGATGAGGATGAAGATTACATGATGATGATGGAGATGATGTGATGAGGATGAAGTGATGAGGATGAAGATGACGTGATGAGGATGAAGATGACATGATGAGGATGAAGATGGTGTGATGAGGATGAAGATGATGTGATGAGGATGAAGATGATGTGATGAGGATGAAGTGATGAGGATGAAGATGACGTGATGAGGATGAAGATGATGTGATGAGGATGAAGATGACATGATGAGGATGAAGATGGTGTGATGAGGATGAAGATGATGTGATGAGGATGAAGTGATGAGGATGAATATGACATGATCAGGATGAAGATGATGTGATGAGGGTGAAGATGACGTGATGAAGATGAAGATGATGTGATGAGGATGAAGATGATGTGATGAGGATGAAGTGATGAGGATTAATATGACATGACCAGGATGAAGATGATGTGATGAGGATGAAGATGACGTGATGAGGATGAAGATGACATGATGAGGGTGAAGATGACGTGATGAGAATGAAGATGATGTGATGAGGATGAAGATGACATGATGATGATGAAGTGATGAGGAGGATGAGGATGATGAAGATGACACTCACCCAGTCCACGATGAGAAGCTTCAACACTCCGAGTTTCTGCTGCAGCAGTTTGGCTGTGATGGCGACTGAGTTGAAGAAGCAGAATCCCCTGTCCTCACACACACACACACACACACACACACACACACACACACACACACACACACACACACACACACACACACACACACACACACACACACACACACACACACACACACACACACACACACACACACACACACACACACACACACACACACACACACACACACACACACACGCACACACACACACACACACACACACACACAGACAGAGTCAGATGAGGAGAGAGAAAAGTACTACCTCCAGCTGGGAGTACTAACATGGCGGTGGACTCCTCGGCGTGGTGACCTGGAGGACGAACGACTGCAAAACCATTCTGAGAGAGAGAGAGAGAGAGAGAGAGAGAGAGAGAGAGAGAGAGAGCGAGAGAGAGGGGGGGGGTAAGTGTGTTTGTCTGTCTCCACGTGTGTATCAGTGTGTAGTACAGTGTATCATTGTGTACTACAGTGTGTAGTACAGTGTGTAGTTCAGCGTTTCATTGTGCAGTACATTGTGTACTACAGTGTGTAGTACAGTGTGTAGTTCAGCAATTCATTGTGCAATACAGTGTGTAGTACAGTGAAGTACAGTGTGTAGTTCAGCGTTTCATTGTGCAGTACAGTGTGTAGTACAGTGAAGTACAGTGTGTAGTTCAGCGTTTCATTGTGCAGTACAGTGTGTAGTACAGTGTAGTACAGTGTGTACCTTCAGCTCCCCTGCAGCCACTCTAAAGGCCAGCTCTATGACGGAGCCCACGGCCATTCGAACAGCAGCAGATGAATGCATCTCGTTCCACACAGTGTCACTGTCCACCTGCAGGGGGCAACAGAGATCAGGGGCAAACAGAGGTCACGGGGGCAATCAGAGGTCAGGGGGGCAAATGGTGGGTAAACAACAGAAGCCGATTTACCCCGATCCCACCGCAGGGCAGAACAGCATACATCTTCTGACTGATGGGTCCTGAGGAACCAGGGCAGAGGTCAGAGGTCACAGCTGAGATTTAAAGACAGGAAGTCAACACGTCCTGATGTTTTCACGTTACCGTCAAGAGAGTGGAGAGAGAATTCTGAACAACAAATGGAAATTAAAGCTGCAAGCAGCCTTGATCAGGACCTCGCACTCTGGACTCTGGCCTGTCAGGGTCGGCCCAATCACAGCTTCTGGCCAATTTGAATATTGATCAGATATAAATGTTGAAGGTTTTAACAAAAAAAGGGCTTTTATTTTGAAAGCAAACTAACCTTTAATGTAACTAATCCCTAAATATCAATTTCTCAGATATAGAATGTCATTTTAATAAACAAGGACTTTTATTTAGAAAAAATGGAGGGCTTCTATTTTGAAATCCAGCTCACCCTATGTCTAGTGAAACAGTTAATATCCACTTTGAAGTCAAAATTAAAATTTGTGATGAACGAGGATTTTGAAGTACTTTTTGGCTTTTATTTTGAAAGCCTAGCTAAACACTTAATATCCATTCTGATGTCAACATTGTAATTTTTTTGATGAACAATTACTTTTATTTGGAAAGTCAGGACATGCAGGTTAAGTGGTCACAGTTTGTTAACACGTACATTAGAAACGGTAAGAGCACCGACACATATTTAACTGTTGACACACCTTAATGAGGACAACCTGCCTGACGAGGACAACAGACAGGCTGGACCTGATTATTGGAATATTCAGGCCGCGGGTGATACATGATTGTATCCATACTACCCTCTGGGTTCACTTCCACAGCGGTCCATGCCGTAACGTAACTATCCATAATGTAACGATCCATAATGTAACGATCCATAACGTTCCTTAACGCTCCAAAACATAACGTAACGAACAATAACGTTTCATAACGTAGCGTAACATAACTTAATGATCCATAACGTAAAGTAGCGATCCATAGCGTTCCATAACGTAACGCAATGATCCATGACGTTCCATAACGTAATGATCCATATCGATCTATAGTGTTCCATAACGTAACGTAACGATCCGTAACGTTCCATAATTTAACGTAAGGATCCATAACGTTCCATAACGGAATGGAACGGAACGATCCATAACGTAATGTAACGATCCATAACGATCCATAACGTAATGTAACGATCCATAACGATCCATAACGGAACGTAACGTAATGATCCATAAACTATCTCCACTTCTGCTGCCCGGCGTTCTCCACCTTTTCTCAATATTTCACTTCAGGAGTTCTGAGCCTCTGGATCTTTATTTGCTTTTAAACTGTGATTGTTCAGACGGGAGACGGAGGATCTCCTCACACCAGAACCCAGTAGCTCTGGGGCAGGAGCAGTCTGTGTGCACTGGTCGCGCCGTCACAAAATGTGGGCTGTGCGGTGGATCTCAGAGGGTCAGATCATTGGAGGGTAGAGGGGTGGAGCGGTGGACCACAGAGGGGTGGAGCGGTGGACCTCAGAGGGTCAGAGCGGTGGATCTCAGAGGGGTGGAGCGGTGGACCTCAGAAGTGGACCCCAGAGGGGTGGAGCGGTGGACCTCAGAGGGGCGGAGCCTAGCACACAGGGTGGATGATGATTTTGACATCACGTCCTCTGCATCGTCCTCTGAGCTCACTAAAGTTAGACTTTCCCCTTTCAGCAGAGGACAGGAGGCCCGAGGACCAAAACCCCCCAAGAGGCTCCAGTCTGGTCCCGCCAAGCAAGGAGCCTATAGAGGGTTTATACTACTTTTATTTACATTTCATTGTATTTTGCACCAGAATGTTTCATTATCAAAACTTTGACAGATATTCACCCTCAGAAGAGATAGCGCTTGCAAATCTTATTTTGAAAGGCAAATAACGGACTTCCTGTCAGCTTGAGGTCAGGGGTACCAGCACGTTATTTGTAGGTCTCGATGAGACGAACAATTGAGTTTTGGTTTGATTTCTCTTTGACATTCCTCCGGGCCGTGGTGGCTGTTTTAGAGTTTTTAGGTAGCGCTCTGGGTTTTTTAAATTTTATTTTCATTTAGTCTTTATTTAGCCAGGAGAACCACAATGAGATTAATAATCTCTTTTACAAGTGTGTCCTGGAGAGCTGGGGGGCTGAGGGTCTTCCCCAGGGACCCCCTCCATGTTTGTTGGACTGTGGGGGAAACCAGAGTGCCTGGAGGACCCTGGACAGGAAGTCCTGACCCTGGACATGAAGTCCTGCAGCAGTTACCCAGCAGCTTCTTGTGGTCCAGCTTGTGGCGGTTCAGGGGACTGGTCCCGTACAACAGGGTGTGGAACTCTGAGTGGACCGACTGGATCTCGTCCAAAGATGCCTTTCGTCCTCGAACTCTCTGCACACACACACACACACACACACACACACACACACACACACACACACACACACACACACACACACACACACACACACACACACACACACACACACACACACACACACACACACACACACACACACTCAGTGTGTGGACATGCTGACTTGGTGAAGCACCAGGGGCCTCATCTATAAAACATTCCTAGGATTCCTACTAAAAATATTTGTACCTCCAAAATCTGAAAATGGCGTGCGCCCCCAAAAATTTGCATCTATAAAACGGTGCGTACGCTCATGTGCACACACTTTCCTTTTCTAGATCCAGTCCACCTGGAAGGTAGACAGTTCAGGCCCCGCCCTCAATACGCCCACTTTCTACCATAAATACTCAATGCAAAGCGCCTCATCAATATTTTTACATCTCAATCAGCCTGTTGATTGACGGCATTTGAAGAAAATCCTGGAAGAAAAGACCAAGAAAAGGAAATTTACTGAGAGAGAAATAGCGATGGAGGAGGTGGAGGTCAGGAGATGGTGTAGGTCAGGAGATGGTGTAGGTCAGGAGATGGTGTAGGTCAGGAGATGGTGGAGGTCAGGAGATGATCTTATCTGGTGTCACAGTAGTGGAATCACTAATAAAAGAAACAAGTAGCTCGTCGTCACTGGAAAGAGTGTGAAAGTCTGAGAGAGATCAGTGACTGTAGAGGTGGAGGAGAGGAACCTGGTCTGAAGGTGAAGGTCAGAGGAGAGTGACATCATGGAGGAGAGTGACATCATAGAGTCAGAGGAGAGTGACATCATAGAGCAGAGTGACATCATGGGGGAGAGTGACATCATGGAGTCAGAGGAGAGTGAAATCATGGAGGAGAGTGATATCATGGAGAAGAGTGACATCATGGGGGAGAGAGATCATGGAGAAGAGCGATATCATGGGGGAGAGTGACATCATGGAGTCAGAGGAGAGTGACATCATGGAGGAGAGTGACATCATGGAGTCAGAGGAGAGTGATGTCATGGGGAGAGTGACATCATGGAGGAAAGTGACATCATAGAGTCAGAGGTGAGTGATATCATGGGGGAGAGTGACAACATGGGGGAGAGTGACATTATGGAGGAGAGTGACATCATTGGGCCAGAGGAGAGTGACATCATGGAGTCAGAGGAGAGTGAAATCATGGGGGAGAGTGGCAACATGGGGGAGAATGACATAATGGAGGAGAGTGACATCGTTTAGTCCAATAGTGCACATGACATAGCGTCTCATGTAACCATCATTCAGTCTGATTGTCCTCCCCACAATGCTGTTTGATGTGTCTGTGGTTTCATCTGCAGTATGTCTGGTGTTGTGTGATTGTGTCTGTGTTTGTGTCTGTTGCGTCTGTGGTCGTGTCTGTCATTGTCTGTTGTTGTGTCTGGTCATGTCTGTTGTGTCTGTGTTTGTCTGTTGTTGTGGATGTGTCCGTGGCTGTGGCTGTGTTTTTTTGGTGTAGTTGTGTTTGAATCTGTGGTTGTGTCTGTGTTGGTGTCTGTTGTTTGTGTGTGTGTGTGTGTGTGTGTGTGTGTGTGTGTGTGTGTGTGTGTGTGTGTGTGTGTGTGTGTGTGTGTGTGTGTGTGTGTGTGTGTGTGTGTGTGTGTGTGTGTGTGTGTGTGTGTGTGTGCGTGCGTGCGTGCGTGCGTGTACCTGGCAGCGAGCCAGCAGCCCTGTCTCCTGCAGTCTGGACCAGATGCTCTGGACTCTCCCAGCATGCTCTGGGTGGATGTGAGCATTACCACACACACACTGATGCTTCAGCATCAGACTGTCGTACACCAGCCCTGAAAGGGGGACACACACACCACGTCACACATGTCACACACACCATCACATACTGTCACACACACCACGTCACACATGTCACACACACCATCACATACTGTCACACACACCACGTCACCACGTGACACACAACACATACCATGTCACACACATCTTTACACACACCATCACAAACCATCACACACATCAGACACACACACACACACACACACACACACACACACACACACACACACACACACACACACACACACACACACACACACACACACACACACACACACACCAAGTCACACACACCTTCACACACATCTTTACTAACCCTCACACCATGTCGCACACACCATCACACACACCGTCACACACCATCACACCACGTCACACACACCTTTACACAGACCATCACAAACCATCAGACACCGTCACAAACAATTTAACACACACCATCACACCACGTCACACACAGCTTCGCACATCGTCACACACATCGTCACACACACCTTCACACACACCATCACACACTATCACACCACGTCACACACACCATCACACCACATCACACCACATCACACCACATCACACACACCATCACACACACCATCACACACCATCACACACCATCACACACACCATCACACCACGTCACACACAGTTTCGCACATCGTCACACACATCGGCACACCATCACACCACGTCACACACACCTTCACACACACCATCACACCACGTCACACACACCTTCACACACACCATCACACCACGTCACACACATCGTCACACCATCACACACCATTACCCACACACACGTACACACACACCCCGCAGGAGGATTGACCTGTGGTGAAGAGGTGTTTTGTGGGGTGGACGGGGCCTGCGGGCGCCGCGGGGGAGGACTGTGCTCTACCCAGAGGTCTGTGGGGCAGCAGGGACTGGAACACACCCAGCTGTTGCAAGGCCTGATGGGAAAAAACTTCTGAATCAGAGACCAACTCATCCAGAGCAGCCAGGGAGGGGTGTGTGTGTGTGTGTGTGTGTGTGTGTGCGTCTATTGTCATTAACCGGCGTGTAGCTTCCCAGCTCGTCTTCATCGCCGTCCCTCAGCTGGATGACGTCTTCATCGTCCTCCTCATCCTCATCCTCATCCAGCTCGCTCTCTGTGCTCTCTCCTTTGACCTGCACGCCGCCCGGCTCATCCTCACCCCCCGGTGGCACGCCGAGGCGCTCCGACGGCACCGTGCCTTCGTCTGGCTCCTCCTTCTGAAGCCTGATTGGACAAAACGGGCTGAGTGGGTTCTAACAGTCTGCAGAAGAGTTTCAATAGAAAGTCAGGAATGCTGGCCACACCCATGAAGCCCCGCCTCCTCGCCGTCCTCCTGCATGTCATTGGTCTCTGTTAGCTCCTCCTCCGTCTCCTCCGGGTGGGTGGGCGGCGGCCGAGCAAGCTCCGCCCCTTTGGAGAGCATCTACACATTAAAGCAAAAGGCGTGTCTGTGTTTTACGAAGGTTTCTCAAAAACAACCAACAAAACTGTGACATTTATTGTGATAAAAAAGAAAAAAGTACATCAAATAAATCTGAATATTTTCCACTGATTTGTGTTAAAGATGCATTTTCAGTATGACTCTACATGTTTGACATTTTATTAAGTGGTGGTGATCAGATCCGGGGCAGAACTCCCGGTGAGGCAGTGGAGAGCTGTGCCTCATATCTGACTGGTCCAAGACAAGCTGGGTCACATGACGCTGGCTGTTCCTGCTCCTCCGCTGATCACCAACAGGAACACGCTGGGTCACATGACACTGGCTGTTCCTGCTCCTCAGCTGATCACCAACAGGAACACGCTGGGTCACATGACGCTGGCTGTTCCTGCTCCTCAGCTGATCACCAACAGGAACACGCTGGGTCACATGACGCTGGCTGTTCCTGCTCCTCAGCTGATCACCAACAGGAACACGCTGGGTCACATGACGCTGGCTGTTCCTGCTCCTCAGCTGATCACCAACAGGAACTTTACAGGAACATCTGTGATACAGCCTGACTCTCTACAGTCTGATGTTCTAATGTGTGTGTGAGAGAACCGTTCCTGCAGATCGGAAAGAGCAGAGAAAAGTCAGCAGGTGAAGCAGGTAGTACTCTGCCTCACCTCAAGGGGGCGTAGGTGAACTGACAGTTTCAAGTATGTGATAACAAAACTTTTGGCCTAAAATAATTAAAGCACAAGAATTTAAAGTTTGAAACATACCAGAAATGTTTACTGAAGGTCAAAATGTAATTTGTGCTGCACACACCTCTATACTTTCATTTGTTTACAGTAAATATGAACTGCTGAGACACAAGAAGGTGCTCTATCCATCTCTAATGTGTTCCTGTTGGTGTCACTGAAGGTGGAATGCTGATGGGACATGAAGCATTAGCAGTTGTTGGATGACCAGTGAACTAAGAGGCTCTTTTCACTTCCTACAATGTAAATGTGACTCCAGAGGAGTCAGAGCCTCACCAGCTATGAGCCTCACCACACGTCACTGCAACAAAGACTGAAATGTGAGGACGAGAGCCGACATGTCCTCCAGGATCAATCAGCTGAGTATTGATCAGAAAACATCATTGACTGGACTGACTTCATGTTAGTGAGACTAGAACATCGTCAAAACCCTTTTACTGCCCCTCCATCTTTTACTGCCCTCCGTCTTATACTGACCCCCAGTCTGTCTTATCCTGCCTCTCCGCTTGTCTCATACTGCCCCCGTCTGTTTAATACTGCCCGTCTGTCTAAAACTGCCCCTCCGTCTTATACTGCCCCCCCATCTGTCTTATACTGAAGCCCCATCTGCTTATACTGCCCCTCCATCTGTCTTTTACTGCCCCCATCTGTCTTATACTGCCCCTCCGTCTTATCCTGCCCCTCCATCTGTCTTATACTGCCCCTCCATCTGTCTTATACTGCCCCTCCGTCTTATACTGCCCCTCCGTCGGTCTTATACTGCCCCCAGTGTCTTTGTGTGTGTATGTGTGTGTGTGTGTGTGTGTGTGTGTGTGTGTGTGTGTGTGTGTGTGTGTGTGTGTGTGTGTGTGTGTGTGTGTGTGTGTGTGTGTGAGACCTTGTAGTGTTTCTCCAGGAAGTGCTGGTGCTGCTGCTGGACCACCAGCTGCTGCAGGGCCTGGGGGGATTGGGGGAGGGGGGCGCTCTGCGTGCGGGCCAGCGGTCGGTGGCGGGGAAGCTTGTTGACAGAGCGCATGGACACGCCTCTTTCCGCTGTAACCAAGGGCGACTGGCTGTACATGGGAACTGAGATGAGACAGGCAGAGGTCAGAGGTCAGAGGTCAGAGGTCAGTGGAGCGGACTGTGGCATGGCGGGCTGCTGCACCTAGCATGGCGGTCTGCTGCCGGGCCTGCTCCAGCAGGAGGACGTGCTGCAGTAACGAGGAGTGGGCGGGGTGAGAGCCGGGGGGCGGAGCCTCCACGTCGTGGCTGCTGCCTGCACACAAGCATCAGCACATCCTCACTCTGTCCACATGAAACACACCAAATGAAGGAGGCGGAGCCTACCGGCAGGAAGAGAGGATGTGGACAGAAACGTCCCCGTCAGAGCTCCGCCCGACCGCAGCGATTGGATGGCTTGAAGCTCCGCCTCCTGCTGAGCGGACAGCTGCTTAGCCGGCTGGAGGAGGAAACAGATACAGACTGCAATCAAACACTGCAGGATGGCACAGAGTCAGAGTCAGGCCCTGTTTCCACGACAACGTAGACGAGTGTATCTGCAAACTCCCTTCACGACACCGGCGTTCTGATCTGCTGTATCGTGAAGATTTTATCCCGTCTCCTGAGGTGGAACTTTTCTTTCACAGTCTTGATTCCTCCCTGCAGAGACTGCTGGAGACTGTTACCACCACCCCCCGGTAAATACTTCTTCTGCTCATGCTCCAGTAAACAAACATGGCCGACCCATAGTGGATTGACTCATAGAGTAGTGTGTAGAGTGCAGTGTGAAGATTGTGTAGAGTGTGTAGTGTGTGTAGAGTGTGTAGTGTGTCGAGTGTATAGTGTGTGTAGTGTGTTGAATGTGTAGAGTGTAGAGTGTGTAGTGTCTGTAGTGTGTGTAGTGTGTAGAGTGTATAGCGTGTGTAGTGTGTGTAGAGTGTGTAGTGTGTAGAGTGAAGATTGTGTAGTGTGTAGAGTGTAGAGTGTAGAATGTGTAGTGTGTAGAGTGTAGAGTGTGTAGAGTGTGTAGTGTATAGTGTGTAGTGTGTAGTGTGTGTAGAGTGTGTAGAGTGTGTAGTGTAGAGTGTGTAGAGTGTGTGTAGTGTGTTGAGTGTGTAGAGTGTACAGTGTGTTGTGTGTAGTGTGTAGTGTGTGTAGTGTGTTGAGTGTAGAGTGTGTAGAGTGTGTAGTGTGTAGAGTGTAGAGTTTGTACTGTGTGTAGAGTGTAGAGTGTGTAGTGTGTAGAGTGTGTTGTGTAGTGTGTAGAGTGTGTAGTGTGTAGTGTGTGTAGAGTGTGTAGTGTGTAGAGTGTGTAGTGTGTAGTGTGTGTAGTGTGTAGTGTATAGTGTGTAGTGTGTGTACTCACTGTGACGTGTGTGTTTGCAGGCAGACCCAGGGAGATGTTGGGGAGGGAGGGGGAGGAGTACAGACTGAGAGGACTCAAACTCCCATCAGCCCCCAGTGTCTGGTGCAGAGACCGGAGCTGCAGGAAGAACACAGTGAAACAAACACTGACAGCCAGCAGGGGGCAGCCTGGAGCTGCAGGAAGAACACAGTGAAACAAACACTGACAGCCAGCAGGGGGCAGCCTGGAGCTGCAGGAAGAACACAGTGAAACAAACACTGACAGCCAGCAGGGGGCAGCCTGGAGCTGCAGTGTGTTCAGCACCTCGGTCTGTATGTTGGGCACTGATCCGGTATTGCCGTTGCCGTTGCCGTTGGTGATGGCGATGGCGATGGCGCTGTTAGAGCTGTTAGGGCTGCTGGGACCCGAACCGGGGGCGGAGTTACAGAGAGACGACACTGCAGAACAACAAGAGCTCTGTTATTGACACAGGAAGAACCGTGTCCTGGTCCTGGTACTGAACCGGGCTCACCTGAGATCTCGATGGTTCTCTTCTTGAAGGTGCTGATGACGGTTCCATCCTTCCTGCGGAGTAGCGGCGAGCTCCGCCTCTCTGCAACCTTCTGCTTCAACCGCGAGCGCACCTTCAGGTTTGGTTCTGACACTTGACCGGAACACATGGAACGGATCACAACGACGGAATAACAAGGACCCTCCATCCAGTTCTCACAATGTATAACACTCAGGTGTTGAACATGTATCAGTTGTTACAATGTAATAACATAGTGGTCTAACGTCTATCCAGTTGGTTGAGTAGCTATGAGGTAAGCAGCACAACTTGAAAACGACGCAGTATTTTTATGGAGATATAGTTTTGTATTGTAAGAGATCTTAAACAGTATTTACAACATGTCCAAAACACAGCAGAGAAACTGTGTCTGAGGGGCGGAGTCAAACAGCCGAGGAGTCGGTTAAAGGTGGGGTGCCGACTCAAACAGCCGAGGAGTGTGGTGTGTGAAGGTGTGTGAAGGTGGATGAAGGTGAGTGAAGGTGGATGAAGGTGGATGAAGGTGAGTGAAGGTGGATGAAGGTGAGTGAAGGTGGATGAAGGTGGATGAAGGTGAGTGAAGGTGGATGAAGGTGAGTGAAGGTGGATGAAGGTGTGTGAAGGTGTGTGAAGGTGGATGAAGGTGGATGAAGGTGAGTGAAGGTGGATGAAGGTGAGTGAAGGTGGATGAAGGTGAGTGAAGGTGAGTGAAGGTGGATGAAGGTGAGTGAAGGTGGATGAAGGTGAGTGAAGGTGAGTGAAGGTGAGTGAAGGTGGATGAAGGTGGATGAAGGTGAGTGAAGGTGGATGAAGGTGAGTGAAGGTGGATGAAGGTGAGTGAAGGTGAGTGAAGGTGAGTGAAGGTGGATGAAGGTGGATGAAGGTGAGTGAAGGTGGATGAAGGTGAGTGAAGGTGAGTGAAGGTGAGTGAAGGTGGATGAAGGTGGATGAAGGTGAGTGAAGGTGAGTGAAGGTGAGTGAAGGTGAGTGTTTGTCTGGTTTGGTGAGGCTGTGGTGCAGTTAGTGTCATACTCGCGGTGTAGCACCATGGCTTCCACCAAGCTGAGCAGGAAACACGGTTCAAGCTGAACCCGGGTTCTCCTGCTGGGTGGAGGAGTGTGTGACTGCAGTGGCTAAGGTGGTGGAGCAGCAGGCATTGTGTCTGCTGCAAGAATGAATGGAGGTGGTGGTGTTTGTGAGGGAGGTGGAGAAGGCTAACGCTGTGGTCTCGGGGGACACGCTGGTGGAGGTGATGAGGGACACACTGGTGGAGGTGATGCCTCTGAGCACACCAGCTAAACGAGTTCTGGTGGGGAACGTTCCACCTTTAGTGAAGGATGGAACCCTGGTGGAGCTGCTATCGAGATATGGAAAGGTGGTGTCTCCTGTGAGGAAGCTGTCCTCAGGCTGTAAAGAGCCTGAGGACAGACACATCATCTCCCACAGGAGACAGCTCCTGATGGTGATGAAGGACAGCAGGCAGGAGTTAAACCTGTCCTTCAAGGTGACGGTGGACGGCTTTGACTACGTCCTGTTTGCCACCACCGACAATATGAGGTGCTTTGGGTGTGGACAGGAGGGACACCAGAGGAGGTCCTGTCCTGAGGAGGGGGCCAGTGGGGCAGGAGGAGGTGCAGGAGGTACAGGAGGAGGTGACAATGAGGGAGGTGAAATAAGAGGTGCAGGTGGAGAAAAGGTTGGTAGAGGAGGTGCAGGTGGAGAAGAGGTTGGTAGAGGAGGTGCAGGTGGAAAAGAGGTTGGTAGAGGAGGTGCAGGTGGAAAAGAGGTTGCTGGAGGAGGTGCAGGTGGAGAAGAGGGTGCCAGAGGAGGTGCAGAAGCTCATCTGGATTCTCAGGAGGACAGTGGTCTCACTGAGGTTCAGGAGGAGTCGGGAAAAAGTGTAAATAGAGGAGCGAGGGTGGATGTGGAGATGGAGGAGGAGGAGAACAGTCAGAGGCTCAGAGCCAAAAGGAAACAGGACGTAGAGAGGAGGAAAGAACGTGAACTCAAAAAGGAAAAACTGTGAGTTCATCAGAGGATTCTGAAGCTGATCTGAGTTCAGAGGAGGAGGAGGAAGCGCTGAGCAGTGACCCCTCCTCTGAGGATGACGAGCTGAGCAGTGCCTCCTCTGGGGATGAAGAGCTGAGTAGTGACTCCTCTGCGGGGGAAGACCTGAGCAGCGACATTTCTGAGGATGAAGAGCTGAGCAGTGACTCCTCCTCTGAGGATGAAGAGCTGAGCAGTGCCTCCTCTGGGGATGACGAGCTGAGCAGCGACATTTCTGAGGATGAAGAGCTGAGCAGTGACTCCTCCTCTGAGGATGAAGTGCTGAGCAGTGACTCCTCCTCTGAGGATGAAGAGCTGAGCAGTGCCTCCTCTGGGGATGAAGAGCTGAGCAGTGACTCCTCCTCTGAGGATGAAGCGCTGAGCAGTGCCTCCTCTGGGGATGAAGCGCTGAGCAGTGACTCCTCCTCTGAGGATGAAGGGCTGAGCAGTGCCTCCTCTGGGGATGAAGCGCTGAGCAGTGACTCCTCCTCTGGGGATGAAGCGCTGAGCAGTGACTCCTCCTCTGAGGATGAAGAGCTGAGCAGTGCCTCCTCTGGGGATGAAGCGCTGAGCAGTGACTCCTCCTCTGGGGATGAAGGGCTGAGCAGTGACTCCTCCTCTGAGGATGAAGAGCAGAGCAGTGCCTCCTCTGGGGATGAAGCGCTGAGCAGTGACTCCTCCTCTGGGGATGAAGGGCTGAGCAGTGACTCCTCCTCTGAGGATGAAGAGCAGAGCAGTGCCTCCTCTGGGGATGAAGCGCTGAGCAGTGACTCCTCCTCTGGGGATGAAGAGCTGAGCAGTGACTCCTCCTCTGAGGATGAAGAGCTGAGCAGTGCCTCCTCTGGGGATGAAGTGCTGAGCAGTGACTCCTCCTCTGGGGATGAAGCGCTGAGCAGTGACTCCTCCTCTGGGGATGAAGGGCTGAGCAGTGACTCCTCCTCTGAGGATGAAGAGCAGAGCAGTGCCTCCTCTGGGGATGAAGCGCTGAGCAGTGACTCCTCCTCTGAGGATGAAGAGCTGAGCAGTGCCTCCTCTGGGGGTGAAGAGCTGAGCAGTGACTCCTCCTCTGAGGAGGAAGACCTGAGCAGCGACTTTTCTGAGGATGAAGAGCTGAGCAGTGACTCCTCTGAGGATGAAGAGCTGAGCAGTGTCTCCTCTGAGGATGAAGAGCTGAGCAGTGATTCCTCTGAGGATGAAGAGCTGAGCAACAGCTCCTGAAGTAAAAACTGTGACAAATGTTTATGGAGTTGGAGGAATGAAGCTGTTCCTCCAACAAACCAAGAACCAGGAAGGTGTAGAATGAAGGAGAACTTTACAGACTTACGTTTCCTCAACATGGCCAAGGTCAACATGAAGGTGAAAGGAGGGGCGGGGCTTATTGAGACCAGAAGGAGCCACTGTGATTGTGTCTTTTAAAATGGACATGTTGGAACGTCTTAACCTGAAAGACCTGGTCCTGTTTCATCACAGTGTTTTAAATTCAATGTTTTAAATGGTTTTATTGATCCTGCTGCTTCTTTCACTGGCTGCTGGTGGAACCTCCTGTTGGGGGGCCAGATTGGACCTCCTTTTGGGGGGCGGGTCTGGACCTCCTGTTGGGGGGCCAGATTGGACCTCCTGTTGGGGGGCGGGTCTGGACCTCCTGTTGGGGGGTGGGACTGGACCTCCTGTGGGGGGGCCAGATTGGACCTCCTGTTTGGGGGCGGGTCTGGACCTCCTGTTGGGGGGCGGGACTGGACCTCCTGTTGGGGGGCCAGATTGGACCTCCTGTTTGGGGCGGGTCTGGACCTCCTGTTGGGGGGCGGGACTGGACCTCCTGTGGGGGGGCCAGATTGGACCTCCTGTTTGGGGGTGGGTCTGGACCTCCTGTTGGGGGGCGGGTCTGGACCTCCTGTGGGGGGGCCAGATTGGACCTCCTGTTGGGGAGCGGGACTGGACCTCCTGTTGGGGGGCCAGATTGGACCTCCTGTTGGGGAGCGGGTCTGGACCTCCTGTGTGGGGGCCAGACTGGACCTCCCAGACTGTTGACACCAGGACTCCACCTCACACGGTCACCACCAATACTGTTACACCTGAGACCCTGGGTCACATCAAGAATCCTGATCCACACAGTTGGAGGGCTTTAAAAGACTGTGGTGCTGCTGCTGATCTCCTCAGACCGAGGGGGGTACTCCTGATCCTCCCGGTCCTCCTGGTTCTCCTGGCCCACCTGATCCTCCTGGACCACCTAGTCCACCAAGCAGAACATCTTTATTGGGGAAATGGATGGAGAGCCTGTGTGAGGACCAAACTGTGGAGTAGGTGCAGTGTGGGGGAGGAAACCCCGGGTCCAGAGGACTCTTTGCTGGTTTTAATGATCTGCCAAGGTCTGGCAGACTGTTCTGGACTGGTACTGACCCGATGGAGGCCTGTTCTAGACTGGTCCTGACCCGGTGGAGGACTGTTCTGGACTGGTCCTGACCCGGTGGAGTCAGGGTCTTTTGGACTGTGTCCACTGGAGGAAGACACTGTACTGAAGCAGCATGGAGGTCTGAACCAGACTGAGCTGAACAGCAGGACGGATTGTTGGTAGAACCCAATAGAACATGTGAGAATATAGAACTGGTCTTTAGTCCACCTCAAATCCAACGTGTGACTGTTTCTGTTAACATAGTGACGGAATATGGAATGTAGATAAAGTGGTTTAAAAGTCAAAAGTCTCACTCTCTCTGACTCTCTCCCCTCCTCTCTGACTCTCTCTGACTCTCTCTCTTTCTCTCTCCCCTCCTCTCTCTCTCTCTGGCTCTCTATCTCTATGACTCTCTCTGACTCCTCTCTCTCTCTGGCTCTCTCTCTCTCTCTCTCTGACTCTCGATCTCTATGACTCTCTCTGACTCACTCTCTCTCTCTGACTCTCTCCCGTCCTCTCTCTCTCTCTGACTCAGAGGAAGGAGAGCCACCTCTGACTCTCTCCCCCCCTCTCACTCTCTCTGACTCTCTCCCCTCCTTTCGCTCTCTCTGACTCAGAGGAAGGAGAGCTGCCTCTGACTCTCTCTCCTGCACCGTTTGGAAATGTGAAGTCAGATTGAATATTGACATGAAAGTGAAACGTATTTCCTCTTTAGGTTTTCTGTTGAGTTCTGTTACAAAATGTTCTTCCTGAATAAGAAAATGAAAATGCAGTTTGGATGATGTATTAATACTTTAATACTTTAATACTTTAATACTTTAATACTTTAATTTATGAGTCAAACAAAGCAGCCAGAACCTTGAAATGAAAAAGCCTTTCTGCTAATGCATTTTACTTTTCAAATTTGACATTTCAGAATGAGTTTTGGTCCCTATGTATTTTCTGTATGTCTCCTTCATTCTGTGTCTTACTGCAGTGTGTCCCTGTCCGTCCTCCGTCTGTTATTAAAGATGTACAGTGACTCCAGTGGGGACGGAGGAGCAGATTGGGCTCATTGATCCAGTATTGATAATCTCTTTACGTTTGTGTTTCCAACATGCAATACGTTAAACGACTTACTTTTCAAAACAACCGTTTATACACATTGTTCTTTTGTTGTGAAAAAAAGTGAAACCACGAATGAAAACATTTTTTTAAAAAAAAGCAGAAAGTTTCACATTAAAAAGTGTGACAGTGAAAGTCATGAGCCATGGTGTGTGTGTGTGTGTGTGTGTGTGTGTGTGTGTGTGTGTGTGTGTGTGTGTGTGTGTGTGTGTATGCACGCCTTTTTATGATGAGTCAGACTGAGTCACCCAGCACGCACGCACACACACACACACACACACACACACACACACACACACACACACACACACACACACACACACACAGTGTTTCCTACCTGTCTTGCGCAGTGGGAAGTCATTTTTGCCGTCGTAGTTGCCCAGCAGGGGGGGCAGTTTATAGGAGGGGGGGGTTCCTGGGGTGTTGCTCTGCGGAGGAGAGCTCTGCTCCAGGGAGGCTTGCTGTGCTGGCCTACACACACACACACACACACACACACACACACACACACACACACACACACACACACACACACACACACACACACACACACACACACACACACACACACACACACACACACACACACACACACACACACACACACACACACACACAGTGCGTATTAGTCTTCACCTCTAAATCGATTCACTGGGATGATTCCAAAATGTGGAAAATTCAAAGCACAGAACAAAGTGAGTGTAAGCAAGGCGACTCTTCTATCAGCTTTAATAAAGCCCTTCAAGCTGTCCAATCAGTGTCTCTGTCCTCTTTCAGCTTGTTGAGCTCATACGTCCTGCATGGATCTGATCCAGTCATCGCCCTGAGGGACACGCTGCTCGTCCACTGTCTTACAACGATCCAGGACGCTGTCACCAGGCCGAGCTTAACCACTGAAACGATTCCTTCAGAGACATTCGGCATTCGAGATCTGTCTCACAGCAGACAGTTCTGTCCCTGACCAGGTACTTAGAACCTCCAAGACTTTAGTCCAAACAGGTGGAACCAGAGAACATTCCCAGAGGACGTGCAAATGTCCCCAGCTCACCTTGACATTTCCAACAGCCTGTCAGCCATTAGTTTCCCGCTGTGTCCTCTGGTAGGAGGAGGACATCTATGTCCCAGCTGAAACTGGATGAATTCCCTTCTGGCCTCCTTTACATATCTGCCACTATCTGATAGAAGATAGAATTACTGAGCAGCTCTCATTTGTAAAAAGTTGGATGTTTGACGATTCACCACTCAAACTGTAATTGAACAATTTATCAAACCTAGAACCTGCGTGGCGTCCTAAGATCACCTCAAGTGTCTTTAAGTTTAGACGTCACACAATGTCTCATCTGTAAAAATGTCCAAAAATGTTTTCTACCTTCAAATGAAATGTCCGGTTTGGTCCTCGTAGGACATACATGGTCCATCCTGATACAGAGCCAGGTGAATGCTGAACAGTGAGCCAACCCCCAGTCCCCCAGGGGGACTCCAGAGGGACGCAGGTTCCAGTACACAGTGTTTGATGGACTTTTGACCAAACCTCAGGAGAACCAATCACAAGCAGGTTTGTTGTGTCGGTCTTTTGAGACAACTTGTGTCTTGGATCAAATATCCTTGTTCTTGTCCTCTCACTCTCCTCCCAATGTTTAACAACTTCAGCCATTAAAGGACGACAGCTTCCGATCTGGAAGACCCATACCTCCTGTCTCCCCCAGGGCATATCTGTTCTCTTGTGTGACCTCCCCACGGGACAGGTTGGATCAAAGTTTGACTTTGGGAAGAGAAGAGTGGGATTGGAGTGGACAGCATCATGACCACATAGTGAGACGGAGCGGCTGACATCATTAGTTTTTCTGTAATTCAAGTTTATAAAGAATTCTTTACTTGGTACATGACATCATTCTGCACTTTTTAACATTAATAATCAGGGCTTTTAAGGAGTAAGGTCTTTATAAGGAGTAAGGTCTTTATAAGGAGTAAGGTCTTTATAAAGAGTAAGGTCTTTATAATGAGTAAGGTCTTTATAAGGAGTAATGTCTTTATACAGAGTAAGGTCTTTATAAAGAGTAAGGTCTTTATAAAGAGTAAGGTCTTTATAATGAGTAAGGTCTTTATAAGGAGTAAGGTCTTTATAAAGAGTAAGGTCTTTATAAAGAGTAATGTCTTTATACAGAGTAAGGTCTTTATGAAAAGTAATGTCTTTTTAAAGAGTAAGGTCTTTATAAGGAGTAATGTCTTTTTAAAGAGTAAGGTCTTTTTAAAGAGTAAGGTCTTTATAAGGAGTAATGTCTTTATACAGAGAAAGGTCTTTATAAGGAGTAAGGTCTTTATCAAGAGTAAGGTCTCATCTTTATAAAGAGTAAGGCCTCTCTATAGAGTAAGGACGAGGTGGGCGGTGCTCACCAGCTGGACGGGCTGAAGGACAGGTTCAGTCCACCAGGACTCGGCTCCTTCTTACTGAGGAGGAACTCCTGCAGCTTCAGCTTCACCTGGCTGCTGGCAATGGCACCTGGAAACACACACACACACACACACACACACACACACACACACACACACACACACACACACACACACACACACACACACACACACACACACACACACACACACACACACACACACACACACACACACACACACACACACACACACACACACACACACACACACACACACACACACGTGAGCATTATGGACTTGGACTCCTTTCCACTGCCAGCAGCCCCAGAGCTTTACACGACTCATCACATTCACCCATTCACACTCACATTCACACCAGTGGAGGCTGCAGCTGTGCAAGGTGCTGTCACTCCACTGGGGGCAGTTTGGGGTTCAGTGTCTTGCCCAAGGACACTTCGGTATGTAGGCAGGCAGAGATGGGAATTGAACCTGCAACCTTCCAATGGTTAATTGGGAAATAATTATAATCCAGTTGATTGGAGGAGAACCTCAATAATCTAAACTCTCAATAATCTAAACTCTCAATAATCTAAACCCTCAATAATCTAACCCCTCAATAATCTAAACTCTCAATAATCTAAACCCTCAATAATCTAAACTCTCAATAATCTAAACTCTCAATAATCTAAACCCTCAATAATCTAACCCCTCAATAATCTAACCCCTCAATAATCTAACACTGCCTCATTAAATGACTCATTAATCCCAGACTGACTCCTCTAACATCAGATTATAGAGCATCTTCCTCCTCTAACATCAGATTATAGAGCATGTTCCCCCTCGACCACCAGATTACAGATTGTGACTCACTCTCTTTGCTCTTCTCTTTGTTCCTCAGCAGCAGCAGTTGTTGCTCCAGTCTCTGTTTCTCCTGCTCTTCGTGTCTCTGCTGCTCCAGTTTCCTCTTCTGTTCCAGCTCCTGCTGCCGTTTGGCTGCCAGCAGCTCCTGCTGTTGCTGCACACACACACACACACACACACACACACACACACACACACACACACACACACACACACACACACACACACACACACACACACACACACACACACACACACACACACACACACACACACACACACACTCAGAGGTCGGTCCTGGTCCAGGTGTCCAGGTGTCCAGGTGAGGGCCTGCTCACCTTCAGGTGCTCTTGCAGCTGGACTTCATGTTGCCGCGTCAGCACTTCGTGTTTCTTCTGGAACTCGGCAAACAGCAGCTGCTTCTGCAGCTCCTGTTGCTGCTTGAGGAGGAGCAGCTCCTGCTGCAGTTGCTGCTCCCTCAGGGAGGTGTCCAGCGCCGGCCCGACCCCCCTGCAGTTTGCTCCTCCTGCTCCTCCCGGAGCACCGCCTGCAGACAGCAAGGTTACTGCTTCACCTGTGTCCAGCCTACACTGTGAGGATCAGCAGCAGCAGGTTTCCATGGTGACAGCCTCCTGCAGCAGCAGAGCCCTGGGTACCAGCAGGCTAGAGAACAAGATGCTTCTTGTCTCTGAGTCAAACCAGGATCGGAGCTGCTGGTTCCATGTAGCCACACCCTGAGTACACCGAGTGAACCGAGTACAAGTAGAGTACTAACCTTTAGTTACTTGCTGTTACTGAGTTCTGATACAAGTTCTTATTGAAGCCTCATTGATACTCCAAAGACAGGCTTTATGCAAAGGCTACGTGTTGTCTCCAACCACCACCACCAACCTGTGTGTCATCGCTACGTCACCTCACCAACCTGTGTGTCAGCGCTACGTCACCTCCACCAACCAGCCTGTGTCGATGCTACATCACCTCCACCAACCTGTGTGTTGACGCTAAGTCACCTCCACCAACCTCTGTGTCGATGCTACGTCACCTCCATCAACCTGTGTGTCAACGCTAAGTCACTCCCACCAACCTGTGTGCCGACGCTAATTCACCTCCACCACCCTGTGTGTCGACGCTAAGTCACCTCCACCAACCTGTGTGTCGACGCTAATTCACCACCACCATCCTGTGTGTCGACGCTAAGTCACCTCCACCAACCTGTGTGTTGACACTAAGTCACCTACACCAACCTGTGTCGATGCTGCGTCACCTCCATCAACCTGTGGGTCAGCACTAAGTCACCTCCACCAACCTGTGTGTTGACACTAAGTCACCTCCACCAACCTGTGTGTCGATGCTACATCACCTTCACCAACCTGTGTGTTGACACTAAGTCACCTCCACCAACCTGTGTCGATGCTACGTCACCTCCATCAATCTGTATGTCAGCACTAAGTCACCTCCACCAACCTGTGTGTCGATGCTACATCACCTTCACCAACCTGTGTCGATGCTACGTCACCTCCATCAACCTGTGTGTCAGCACTAAGTCACCTCCACCAACCTGTTTGTCGATGCTACGTCACCTCCATCAACCTGTGTGTCAGCACTAAGTCACCTCCACCAACCTGTTTGTCGATGCTACGTCACCTCCATCAACCTGTGTGTATCAAGCGTACTGCCCAGGGGTGTAGAACACACATTTTGTATGTCAGACCCCCGACCTTTTCGTGAGCGTTCTAGACGTGTCGCTCCGGCAGATATTGACGATGTACGACGTCACATCCAAAAGTTGTTGGCAGCAGGGATCATTAGAGTCCAGAAGTCCATCTGCTTCACCAATAGTGATTGTTAGGAAAAAAACTGGAAACGTGAGGATGTGCATTGATTACCGCACACTTAACAGCCGTACAGTCCCCGATCAGTACTACACCATGCATCGACGCTCTGGACTGTCTATCGGGCAGGAGGTGGTTCTCTGTTTCAGATCTCAGAAGTGGCTATCAACAAATCACGAACGAGGAGAACAAGGGGAACGGGGGAACGAGGAGAACAAAGAGAACGGGGAGAAAAGGGAGAATGAGGAGAACGAAGAGAACAGGGGAACGAGGAGAATGGGGAGAACGAGGAGAACAAGGAGAACAGGGGAACGAGGAGAATTGGGAGAACGAGGAGAACAAGGAGAACAGAGGAACGAGGAGAACAAGGAGAACAGGGGAACGAGGAGAACGAGGAGAACGAGGAGAACGAGGAGACTGGGGGAATGAGGAGAATGAGGAGAAGGGGGGAACGAGGAGAACGAGGAGAATGAGGAGACTGGGGGAATGAGGAGAATGAGGAGAACGGGGGAACGAGGAGAAAAGGGAGAATGAGAAGAACGAGGAGAATGAGGGGAACGAGGAGAATGAGAAGAACGAGGAGAATGAGGGGAACGAGGAGAATGGGGAGAACGATTAGAAAAGGGAGAATGAGGAGAACGAAGAGAACGGGGAGAACGAGGAGAACAGGGGAACGAGGAGAATGGGGAGAACGAGGAGAACAAGGAGAACAAGGGGAACGAGGAGAATGGGGAGAACGGGGGGAACGGGGAGAACGGGGGAACGAGGGGAATGGGGAGAACGGGGGGAACGGGGAGAATGAGAACGAGGAAAACGAGGAGAAAAGGAGAACGAGACGAACGAGAAGAACGAGGAGAACGAGGGGAATGGGGAGAACGAGGAGAACGAGGGGAATGGGGAGAACGAAGAGAATGGGGAGAACGAGGAGAACGAAGGGAACGAGGAGAACGAGGAGAACGAGGAGAACAGGGGGAACGCTCTGCTGGTGCCGACGTGTCGCCGATCAGCTGTTCCAGGACTGAGCCTGTCAGACTGGTAGGAGTGAACCTTCCAGTTCTGAAGGACCAGGTACCGCTTTGTTTTGTTTCCTCCTCAGTGAGGAACAGACTGAGGAGGTGCTTATTTTGCTGTGTGGAACCCTGGGGAACGAAGCAGGCCTGGCTTTGAGTTTTATCATTTAAAATGATTACAGACTAATTAACAGTGACAGATAATCCCTTTTATTTTACCAGATTATATCAAGGTTCTAATTTTGAGTTACTGTGAATTGTTGCAAGTATCTTTTGTTTACGCACGTGTTTAATGGAGTTTGGGTTTTATTAAAGTGGGAATGATTTTAGTTCACAGTTTTCCAGGAAGTATTCATTTCACATACCTAGTTTTGCCTTCAGTGTAAACAACAAGAACAGAAAGACACTAAAGACAGTCCAGTGAGACCAGAGTGACGTGTCCCAGAACTCACATAGGAGTAGGTGGGCTACACACCGACAACCTGCCAAACCAGGACCACTACCTACCAAACCAGGACCAAAGACAACCTGCCAAACCAAGACCACAGACAACTTACCAAACCAGGACCACAACCTGCCAAACCAGGACCACTACCTACCAAACCAGGACCACAGACAGCCTGCCAAACCAAGACCACAGACAACCTACCAAACCAGGACCACAACCTACCAAACCAGGACCACAGACAACCTGCCAAACCAAGACCACAGACAACCTGCCAAACCAGGACCACAGAAAGCCTGCCAAACCAGGACCACAACCTTCCAAACCAGGACCACAGACAGGTTTTCCAGGCAGATGTAGTAAACAGGATCTAATTATCTGAACACTGGTTTGTTGTGGTGTTCTGGGCGACATTGTAGCCTGGCTGACGTGTTCCTGTCACTCACCTGCTTCAGAAGCTCCTCCTCCTCTTTGTTCGCTGGCTCCTCCTCCTCTCTGCTCGCTGGCTCCTCCTCCAGGACTCTGCATGGCTGAGAGGAGCTCGCTCTTCAGCTTCAAACCTGCAGGAAACACGGCAGGAGATTCCCTTCAGACCTGGAGCACTTGGACTAACTGGAGCACCTGGACTAACTAGAGCACCTGGACTACCTGGAGTCTCTGGACTAACTGAAGCACCTGGACTAACTGGGGTCTCTGGACTAACTGGAGCACCTGGACTAACTGGAGCAGCTGGACTAACTGGGGTCTCTGGACTAAATGGAGCACCTGGACTAACTGGGGTCTCTGGACTAACTGGAGCACCTGGGGTCTCTGGACTAACTGGAGCACCTGGACTAACTGGGGTCTCTGGACTAACTGGAGCACCTGGACTAACTGGGGTCTCTGGACTAACTGGACTAACTGGGGTCTCTGGACTAACTGGAGCACCTGGAGTCTCTGGACTAACTGGAGCACCTGGACTAACTGGGGTCTCTGGACTAACTGGAGCTCCTGGACTAACTGGGGTCACTGGACTAACTGAAGCACCTGGACTAACTGGGGTCTCTGGACTAACTGGACTAACTGGGGTCTCTGGACTAACTGGAGCACCTGGAGTCTCTGGACTAACTGGAGCACCTGGACTAACTGGGGTCTCTGGACTAACTGGAGCACCTGGAGTCTCTGGACTAACTGGAGCAACTGGACTAACTGGGGTCTCTGGACTAACTGGAGCACCTGGAGTCTCTGGACTTTATCATGAGATGAGGAGGAATCAAAATGTTACTTCCGTCCTTCACCTAGCGAAGGTCCGCTCCCTGGATAACAGGATGGACCACCTGGCTCAGGGGACCCATCCAGCTCGCTACACCTCCTGGACTCTCAGCTCCTCAGAGCGCACCGTGTTCAAGAGCTCTCTGGGAAGATCAGGGAGGTGGAGTCTCCTTCTACACCAACCAAGGTTGGTGCACAGATGTCACAGTGAAGCAGACCTGTAGCCCAGGTCACAAGTGTTTTATTCTCCGTGGGAGTTCTCCTCATTTGTTATGGCCGGTGTTTACATCCCGCCAGGCTGCCTCCCCACTGGCCGGGGGTCCATCGCCTTCATCTTCCTGCCAGGCTGAATTCTCTTTACCTCTTTTTTCTGTGTGAAACATTTTTTTTTACATCTGACTTGAACCTTATTTTTAGTAGATGCATATCATTTGTGATATGAACACATTGAAAACAAATTATTTACCAATTTCTTTTTATTGCAAAACACCAAAATTAACAGAACTTCGTCTGGCTTAAAGGACAACAGAATAAATAAAAATGAACTTAGAATTTTATAATTTAATAGAAAACAACAGAAAGCAGAACATTCCTGTAATAATGCACATTTAGTACAATAAGAAAAGTTAAAACAGAAAGTCTGTGGAAAACTTCTAAACATAGAATATTTGTTCCTCCAGGTGAACGACAGCCGGCTGCAGATGAAGTAATAAAGAAACAAAGATTAAACGCATGAACTCTAAAGCTCAACGCTCCATCATGGAAAGACAGAATATTTATAAGGACCGAGCAGAAAGACAGAAAGGCCGAGGCCTGGAGGCCTGGGGGCCTGGAGGCCTGGAGGCCTGGGGGGGCCTGGGGGGGCCTGGGGGCCTGGGTAGGCCTGGGGGCATGGAGGCCTGGAGGCCTGGGGGCCTGGGTGGGCCTGGGGGGGCCTGGGGGGGCCTGGGGGGGGCATGGGTGGGCCTGGGGGGGCCTGGAGGCCTGGGGGCCTAGAGACCTGGAGGCCTGGGGCCTGGGGGCCTGGAGGGCTGGGGGCCTGGAGGTCTGGAGGCCTTGGGCCTGGGGCCTGGGGGCCTGGAGGCCTCGGGGGCCTGGAGGCCTTTTTTTGCAGCAAACAAACATAAACTCACCAAATTTGACAGACTCATCAAGACTGGCGTTAGAATTAAGGAAATGCAAAAAATAACCCCCAGTGCTAAAATGTCTCTCTAGCGCCACCTACAAAAACTAGAACGGCGACTACAGCCCGTAGGAATGTCGTAGCGAGCTCAAACCAAAACTCAATTGTTCGTCTCATCGAGCCCTACAAATAAAATGTTGCTACCTCAGACCTAAATCCAACAGGAAGTCTGCAATTTACCTTTCAAAGTACGATTTTCACCCAAAAACGTCCCTCAACCTCTGAAGGAGAATACATTTGACACCCTAAACATGCTCAAAGACTCACCAAATTTGGCACGCTCATTAACACTTGATAACATTATAAGAAAATGTAAAAAAGGACCCTCATAGTGCCAAACTGTGCTCTCGAGCGCCACCTACACTCACTACAACGGCCACCAAAAACGGCCACCACGGCCCGTAGCAATGTCGTAGCCAGATAAAACCAAAACTCAATTGTTCGTCTCATCGAGACCTATAAACCTACAAATAAAATGTTGCTACCCCTGATCTAAATCTGACAGGAAGTGCGCAATTTACCTTTCAAAATAAGATTTGCAAACATTAGCTACTCTGAGCACGAATATCTATCGACTACAAAATACTATGAAATGATAGAGGAGACTCTCCTGCTCAATAATTCTCTTCAACTTTTGACTAGTCCAGCGTTGTTTTTTAAATTAGCCATCAAAGTTTTGAACGCCGGATGCCGCCGGCTCCTCCACGCTGAATGCGCTCCTGAAAGGCTCTTTTATGTTTCATGCACAGGCGTGACGTCCAGAATCAGCATGAATGTCAATGCTTTACTACACACGGCTCCCGCATGGCACTAGCTGCTTCCTCTCTTTTCAACACGCACGCACGCACGCACGCACGCACGCACGCACGCACGCACGCACGCACGCACACACACACAGACACACCTGTCACATTATGCTCGTTAAGGCTGTTTAATGATTGACGCGTTCACGGTGACGGCCGTGACGTGCAGAACTTAGATGTGGTTTTCCTGCCAAATTTCAGGCTGAGCGACACTGAAACGGCCAAAATACTTGGGCTCGACTCGCTTATTAGAATATTCCGGCTGCGGGTGATACATGATTGCCTCCATACTACACTCCTACTTCACTTCCATGCGCATAACGTAACGTAATATAACCCTGCACAGGGGCGGAGCCTAGTCCACAGGGTGGATGATGATTTTGACATCACGTCCTCTGCGTCGTCCTCTGAGCTCACTAAAGTTTGACTTTCCCTTTCCAGCAGAGGACATGAGGCCCGAGGGCCAAAACCCACCAAGAGGCTCCAGTCTGGTCCCACCAAGCAAAGAGCTTATAGAGGATTTATACTACTTTTATTTACATTTCATTTGTATTTTCATTGTATATTTCCTTTAGACTCATTGTACCTTGGAGGCACAAGGATATGAAAATAGCAGCTCTCATAAACAGTGCAAACAACAGAAAGTGCAAAGAAAGTTGGTGCAAATACCATAAAAACAACCAAAATTTATTTATTGGCCTGAAACGCCTCCCTGATGGCAGCAGCTCAAAGAGGTGAGGACCCCCCGGTCATGTGGGGAGTCCCTGAGGACGTTGGGGGCTCTCCTGAGGCAGCGGGGGTTGTAGATGTCTTCCAGGGATGGAAGAGGACAGCCAATCAGCTCTGGGCGGTGGTGATGACCCTCTGGAGCCTCTTCCTGTCTGCTGTGGTGCAGCTGGAGAACCACAGCCAGACGACGTAGCTCAGCACCGACTCCACCGAGCAGCGGGAGAAGCTCAACAAGAGCTCCGGGTTTAGGTTGTTCTTCCTGAGGATCCTCAGGAAGTAGAGTCTCTGTTGTGTCTTCTTCAGGAAGTAGAGTCTCTGTTGTGTCTTCTTCAGGATGTAGTCTCTGTTGTGTCTTCTTCACGAAGCAGAGTCTCTGTTGTGTCTTCTTCAGGATATAGAGTCTCTGTTGTGTCTTCTCTTCAGGAAGTAGAGTCTAGAGTGTAGAGTAGGGGGCTTAGCACACAGCCCTGTGGGGAACCGGTGCTGGTGCTCAGTGCTGGGGACAGGTGGTGTCCTACTCTCACCCTCTGGGAGCGGTCCATCAGGAATTCCATAACCCAGTACAGATGTTGTGGGGGAGACCCAGGACCCCCAGCTTGCCGACCAGTCTGCTCGGGATGATGGTGTTGAAAGCCGAGCTGAAGTCCAGGAAGAGCTGCTTGTCGTAGCTCCCCCACTGTTCCAGGTGGGTCAGTGTGGTGTGCAGAGCGGTGGCGATGGTGTCCTCTGTGGAACGGTTGGCTCTGTAGGTAAACTGGTAGGGGTCCAGTGTGGGTGGCAGGCACGATGTGATGTGACTCCGCCCAAGTTTCTCAAAGCACTTCATGATGATGGGGGTGGAGGTTACAGGCCGGTAGTCATTGAGGCTGCTGGTACTCTTCTCTTTGGTGGAGGGTGGGGGTGGAGGACTTTAAGCTGGGTGGAGCACTAGCAGAGGGATGGTGGTGGAGGACTTTAAGCTGGGTGGAGCACTGGCAGAGGGATGGTGGTGGAGGACTATAAACTGGGTGGAGCACTGGCAGAGGGATGGTGGTGGAGGACTTTAAGCTGGGTGGAGCACTGGCAGAGGGATGGTGGTGGAGGACTTTAAGCAGGGTGGGATGGAGAACTGGCAGAGGGATGGTGGAGGACTATTAGCTGGGTGGAGCACTAGCAGAGGGATGATGGTGGAGGACTTTAAGCAGGGTGGAGCACTGGCAGAGGGATGGTGGTGGAGGACTATAAGCTGGATGGAGCACTGGCAGAGGGATGGTGGTGGAGGACTTTAAGCAGGGTGGAGCACTGGCAGAGGGACTGGTTAAAGATGCTGGGGAAAACTCCTCTGTGATGCCTCTCTTCACAGCTGTACAGTTGCTTGTCCCCAGACCTGAAGGCGCTGTCCCTCTCCTTCAGCAGTTCCTTGACCTGAAGGTGCTGTCCCTCTCCCTCAGCAGTTCCTTATCCCCGGACCATAAGGTGCTGTCCCTCTCCCTCAGCAGTTCCTTGTCCCCGGACCATAAGGTGCTGTCCCTCTCCCTCAGCAGTTCCTTGTCCCCGGACCATAAGGTGCTGTCCCTCTCCCTCAGCAGTTCCTTGACCTGAAGGTGCTGTCCCTCTCCTTCAGCAGTTCCTTGTCCCCCGGACCCTAAGGCGCTGTCCCTCTCCCTCAGCAGTTCTTTGTCCCTGGACCATAAGGTGCTGTCCCTCTCCTTCAGCAGTTCCTTGACCTGAAGGTGCTGTCCCTCTCCTTCAGTAGTTCCTTGTCTCCGGACCTGAAGGCGCTGTCCCTCTCCTTCAGCAGTTCCTTGTCCCCGGACCTGAAGGCGCTGTCCCTCTCCCTCAGCAGTTCCTTGTCCCCGGACCTGAAGGCACTGTCCCTCTCCCTCAGCAGTTCCTTGTCCCTGGACCTGAAGGCGCTGTCCCTCTCCCTCAGCAGTTCCTTGTCCCCGGACCATAAGGTGCTGTCCCTCTCCCTCAGCAGTTCCTTGTCCCCGGACCATAAGGTGCTGTCCCTCTCCTTCAGCAGTTCCTTGACCTGAAGGCGCTGTCCCTCTCCTTCAGAAGCTCCTTGTCCCCGGACCTGAAGGCGCTGTCCCTCTCCTTCAGCAGTTCCTTGTCCCCGGACCTGAAGGCACTGTCCCTCTCCCTCAGCAGTTCCTTGTCCCTGGACCTGAAGGCGCTGTCCCTCTCCTTCAGCAGTTCCTTGTCCCTGGACAATAAGGTGCTGTCCCTCTCCTTCAGAAGTTCCTTGTCCCTGGACCTGAAGGCGCTGTCCCTCTCCTTCAGCAGTTCCTTGACCTGAAGGCGCTGTCCCTTTCCCTCAGCAGTTCCTTGTCCCCAGACCTGAAGGCGCTGTCCCTCTCCTTCAGCAGTTCCTTGACCTGCTTGTTCATCCAGGGCTTCTGGTTAGAACACCTGAACGTTCTTGTCCACTGTGACGGTGTTAACACAGTGTTGGACAGAGCCCAGTGCTGCTGATCATTCTGGGGATTGAACAGAGCAAATCTCACCCACCAACGTCCAACATACAGACAGCATATGAAGTACCCCACCAGGGGAGAAAACACTCTGGACCACTGCTACACAGTATTAAAGGACTCTTATCACTCTGTCCCCTCTGGGACTCTGATCACTGTCTGATTGTCCTTCTCGACCTCCAGGCAGAAGTTAACACCTGCTCAGCCAGCAGTAAGGACCGTAAAGAGATGGACAGAGGACTGGAAACAGGAGACGCAGGCCTGCTTTGATTGCACTGATTGGAGGGTTTTTGAAGCTGCATCAGAAAACCTTGATGAAGTGACTGACACTGTGACATCATACATCAGCTTCTGTGGGGACATGTGAGACCAGGACCATCTGCACGGACAACAAGAACAAGTCCTGGTTTACACCTCAACTCAGGAGGCTGTCAGGCCCATGAGGACGCCTGCAGGAGAGGAGACAAGAACCTGTTCAGACAGGTCAGGAACAAACTGACGAGGTCATCAGGGGAACTAAGAGCAGTGACACCTACACCATTCACCCTGTCACTTCACTTCAGCTCCACATACACCATTAACCGTGTCACTTCACTTCAGCTCCACCTACACCATTCACCCTGTCACTTCACTTCACTTTAGCTGCAACAACACCATTCACCCTGTCACTTCACTTCAGCTCCACCTACACTATTCACCCTGTCACTTCACTTCAGCTCCACCTACACTATTCACCCTGTCACTTCACTTCACTTTAGCTGCAACAACACCATTCACCCTGTCACTTCACTTCAGCTCCACCTACACTATTCACCCTGTCACTTCACTTCAGCTCCAACTACACCATTCACCCTGTCACTTCACTTCAGCTCCAACTACACCATTCACCCTGTCACTTCACTTCAGCTCCAACTACACCATTCACCCTGTCGTTGGACACTGTCTTTGACACCATTCATATTGTTCATGTGTTCTTCCTGCTGTCCATCATTTCTTCCCGCTGTCCACTATTACTTCCTGCTGGCTACCATTTACTCCCTGCTGGCCACCACTACTTCCTGCTGGCCACCATTACTTGCTGCTGGCTACCAATCCTTCCTGCTGGCCACCATTAATTCCTGCTGGGCACCATTACTTCCTGCTGGCCACTATTACCTCCTGCTGGCCACCATTACTTGCTGCTGGCTACCATTACTTCCTGCTGGCCACTATTACCTCCTGTTGGCCACCATTACTTGTTGCTGGCCACCATTAATTCCTGCTGGGCACCATTACTTCCTGTTGGCCACTATTACCTCCTGCTGGCCACCATTACTTGTTGCTGGCCACCATTAATTCCTGCTGGGCACCATTACTTCCTGCTGGCCACTATTACCTCCTGCTGGCCACTATTACCTCCTGCTGGCCACCACTACTTCCTGCTGGCCACTATTACCTCCTGCTGGCCACCACTACTTCCTGCTGGCCACTATTACCTCCTGCTGGCCACTATTACCTCCTGCTGGCCACCACTACTTCCTGCTGGCCACTATTACCTCCTGCTGGCCACTATTACCTCCTGCTGGCCACCACTACTTCCTGCTGGCCACTATTACCTCCTGCTGGCCACCACTACTTCCTGCTGGCCACTATTACCTCCTGCTGGCCACTATTGCCTCCTGCTGGCCACCACTACTTCCTGCTGGCCACTATTACCTCCTGCTGGCCACCACTACTTCCTGCTGGCCGCTATTACCTCCTGCTGGCCACCATTACCTCCTGCTGGCCACCATTACTTCCTGCTGGCCACCATTACTTTCTGCTGGCCACCATTACTTCCTGCTGTCCACGATTACTTCCTGCTGCTGGCCACTATTACTTCCCACTAGCTACCAATTACTTCCCGCTGGCTACCACTACTTCCTGCCGGTACACCATTACTTCCTGCTGGCCACCATTTCTTCCGGCTGGCTACCACTACTTGCTGCTGGGTACCATTACTTCCTGCTGGCCACCATTACTTCCTGCTGGCCACCACTACTTCCTGCTGGCCACCATTACTTGCTGCTGGCCACCATTACTTCCTGTTGGCAACCATTACTTCCTGTTGGCAACCATTACTTGCTGCTGGCCAGCTTAATCAGCTCCACGATCATGGGAGTTTCTGTTTGTCTCTTTTTAGATGTCGTTGGGGGTTATACTAGGTTTGTAGTGCTACTCAGGTATCTGGTAAGAATCTCTGCTGTGAGTATTATTCTCTGCAATGCTCGACGTTCTTCAGACCAGGAGTGAGTGGTGTTGCTTAGTTGTTCGTCCATTTCCCATTATGTATTGATCATAAAAGTCCTTCTGCACAAATTGGTGGTTTTATTGATTGTATTTATTGAAATGTGGCGCTCCACAGCTCGTGGTCAACTGTTGTTCTGGGTGCGCTTTGCCTTACTGTACCATACCGTCCACCACAGTGCTCAGGGATGTACTGCAGTGGGACCGAGGCTCAAGGAGCCGCAGCAGAGGAACCAAAAAGCTGCATAAGGATCCAGATCCGCGGATTCCCGACCCCGGTTCTAGACATTCTGAGGGTCTCAACTGCTTCTTCTCTCAAGACAAATGTGGCTCAGATATGTGAGAAGAAGAGCTGCCAAGTCTCTGGCAGCAAGGAGGAGGCAAGAGAACCCATGTTCAGAAGAACCGTTCATGATCTTCATTCAATGTTCCGTTCATGTTCAGGACTAACATGTTCAGAGGAACTGATTAAAGGTGTTCATAATGACGTTCGAGGATCTGTCGAGGAACCCCTGATGCCCCCAGCCTCACCCAGACTCTGCCTCCAGCGGCCCCCAGGTACACTGAGATTGAGACCCCTGGATTAGAGACTCTTCAGTCTGATTAGAGACTCTTCAGTCCTCAGGACTCTGGAGGTTAGCATGTAGCATTGTCCCTTCAGGACTCTGGAGGTTAGCATGTAGCATTTAGCATGTAACCTTGTTTCTGTATGAGTCCCTCAGCTCGTTAACATGTCAGATTTCAGAGTTACGTGATGCACCTGAACGCATCACTGAGCTCCTGCAGTTTAAACCAGAGCAACATGGCGGCTCAGACACAAACTCTCTTTTATGACTGAAACAGTTCAGAGAAATGTGTTTCTGAAACCGTTGGAAGTGCGAAATAAGCTCTGCCGTAGAAAAGTTAAAATGCTGCTTCACAGAGGTGTGCCTGCTGTGAGAGGGCGTGGCCTGTGGTGGGGGCGGGGCCTGCTGTGGGGGCGGGGCCTGTGAGTTGAACAGCTGCTTCCCGGAGTATGAACTGTCCTGCATATTTGCCGGCAGCTGGCTGACGCCAGCCCAACTTTTCTTCTTGTTCTTATGACGGCTGAATCGGCCTTGAGTGTCTGTGAAGAAGTACCAATTCTTAAAATACATCATACATCCAACTGCATCATTATAGTGAGTGTGTGTGTGTGTGTGTGTGTGTGTGTGTGTGTGTGTGTGTGTGTGTGTGTGTGTGTGTGTGTGTGTGTGTGTGTGTGTGTGTGGTACTGCAGAAGTTCAGTGGATGACTCATCTCTGCATTTCTATTTGAGTCGCATCAACCCCTGGAGTCACACTGCTCTGTGTGTGTGTGTGTGTGTGTGTGTGTGTGTGTGTGTGTGTGTGTGTGTGTGTGTGTGTGTGTGTGTCTATATCTGTATCCATGACAACCACATTACAGTCAGACAGTGGAAGAGCTGAAGCTGTTCCAGGTTACCAGGAGGATCTGAGAAGAGACAGCATCCACTCAAAGTGGATTTCAATCTACGAGGCTTGGAAATGTGCTGTGATGGTTCACAACCGGTTTAGCAGAGCAGCAGCATGTTGTCACGTCACTATGGATAAACTGTTGTCAAGACCTGGATGTAGTATTTAGTAGTCCAATATGGGGTATTTAGTAGTCCAGGATGTAGTCAAGGATGTAGTATTCAGTAGCACAGGATGCAGTATTCAGTAGTCCAGGATGCAGTATTCAGTAGTCCAGATGCAGTATTCAGTAGCCCAGGATGCAGTATTCAGTAGTCCAGATGCCGTATTCAGTAGCCCAGATGCAGTATTCAGTAGTCCAGGATGCAGTAGTCCAGATGCAGTATTCAGTAGCCCGGGATGCAGTAGTCCAGATGCAGTATTCAGTAGCCCAGGATGCAGTATTCAGTAGTCCAGGATGCAGTAGTCCAGATGCAGTATTCAGTAGCCCAGGATGCAGTATTCAGTAGTCCAGGATGCAGTAGTCCAGATGCAGTATTCAGTAGTCCAGGATGCAGTATTCAGTAGTCCAGGATGCAGTAGTCCAGATGCAGTATTCAGTAGCCCAGGATGCAGTATTCAGTAGTCCAGGATGCAGTAGTCCAGATGCAGAATTCAGTAGCCCAGGATGCAGTATTCAGTAGCCCAGGATGCAGTATTCAGTAGTCCAGGATGCAGTAGAATACACTGGATTTCTGCTGAGTACATGTTATTCCATGACTATTATTTGTTGATGTAAAACAGCTTGGGCTCTTGGGGAGCAGCGCTGCGTTTTCAGGCTGGTTGTCGAGGCTAAAACTGAAACTCTAAAATATTCATGTGCCTCATAAAGTAAAATATGAAAGCCAAAGCTTCAGACATGCAAAACAAAATAGACGAAGTGAAAGATGGAGGAAAATTCTGTTTCTGCTTCAGCTCAACTGCAAAGCTGCCGACTCAGTTAAAATCCTGGCGTGCCGGCGTTAGCTAGCAACAGGGAACTATTCTTCTTCATCAGGACAGTTCGCGATCACAGACCACACCTCCTCACTACAGACCACCCCCCCCTCACAGCAGGCCTCGTCCCTCACTACAGACCACCCCCCTCACAGCAGGCCTCGTCCCTCACTACAGACCACCCCCCCCTCACAGCAGGCCTCGTCCCTCACTACAGACCACCCCCCTCACAGCAGGCCTCGTCCCTCACTACAGACCACCCCCCCCTCACAGCAGGCCTCGTCCCTCACTACAGACCACCCCCCTCACAGCAGGCCTCGTCCCTCACTACAGACCACCCCCCCCTCACAGCAGGCCTCGTCCCTCACTACAGACCACGCCCCCTCACAGCAGGCCTCGTCCCTCACTACAGACCACGCCCCCTCACAGCAGGCCTCGTCCCTCACTACAGACCACCCCCCTCACAGCAGGCCTCGTCCCTCACTACAGACCACGCCCCCTCACAGCAGGCCTCGTCCCTCACTACAGACCACCCCCCCTCACAGCAGGCCTCGTCCCTCACTACAGACCACGCCCCCTCACAGCAGGCCTCGTCCCTCACTACAGACCACCCCCCTCACAGCAGGCCTCGTCCCTCACTACAGACCACCCCCCTCACAGCAGGCCTCATCCCTCACTACAGACCACCCCCCCCTCACAGCAGGCCTCGTCCCTCACTACAGACCACGCCCCCTCACAGACCACCCCCCTCACAGCAGGCCTCATCCCTCACTACAGACCACGCCCCCTCACAGCAGGCCTCGTCCCTCACTACAGACCACGCCCCCTCACAGCCCACCCCCCCCTCACAGCAGGCCTCGTCCTTCACTGCAGACCACACCCCCTCACAGCAGGCCACATCCCCAACAGACCACACCTCCTCATAACAGGCCACGCCCCTCGCTGCAGATCACGTCCCTCACTGCAGACCACGCCCCCATTACAGCCGGCCACATCCCGCACTACAGGCCACGCCCTCCTTATAGACCACGCACCGCAGGCCACGCCCCCAAGTACAGGCCACGCCCTCTCACAGCAGGAACGCTTCTGTTGGGCAGCGCTTGCACAGCTTATTTCTCACTTCCAACGGTTTCAGAAACACATTTCTCTGAACTGTTTCAGTCATAAAAGAGAGTTTGTGTCTGAGCCGCCATGTTGCTCTGGTTTAAACTGCAGGAGCTCAGTGATGCGTTCAGGAGCAAACTCACCTGAAACTCTCTCTTTCACCATTGGAAGTGAGAAATAAGCTGTGCAAACGCTGCTTCACAGAAGTGTGCCTGCTGTGAGAGGGCGTGGCCTGATGTGAGGGGCGTGGTCTATAAAGAGGGCATTGCCTGTAGTGAGGGACGTGGCCTGCTGTGAGGGGGCGTGGTCTGCAGTGAGGGACGTGGCCTGGTGTGAGGGGGCGTGGTCTGCAGTGAGAGATGTGGCCTGGTGTGAGGGGCGTGACCTGTAATTAGGGGTGTGGTATGTAGCGAGGGGCGTGGTCTGCCGTGAGGGGATGTTGCCTGCTGTGAGGGGGCGTGGGCTGTAGTTAGGGGCGTGGCATGTATCGAGGGGCATAATCTGTTTGGGAGGGGCATGGTCTGTAGTGAGGGGCGTGGCGTGTAGAGAGGTGCGTGGCCTACTCGGATGGGGCGTGGTCTATAGTGAGGGCGTGGCCTGTAGTGAGAGACGCCACCTGCTGTGAGGGTCGTGGTCTGTAGTGAGGGCGTGGCCTGTAGTGAGGGACGCGGCCTGCTGTGAGGGTCGTGGTCTGTAGTGAGGGCGTGGCCTGTAGTGAGGGACGCGGCCTGCTGTGAGGGGGCGTGGTCTGTAGTGAGGGACGTGGCCTGCTGTGAGGGTCGTGGTCTGTAGTGAGGGCGTGGCCTGTAGTGAGAGACGCGGCCTGCTGTGAGGGTCGTGGTCTGTAGTGAGGGCGTGGCCTGTAGTGAGAGACGCGGCCTGCTGTGAGGGTCGTGGTCTGTAGTGAGGGCGTGGCCTGTAGTGAGGGACGCGGCCTGCTGTGAGGGTCGTGGTCTGTAGTGAGGGCGTGGCCTGTAGTGAGGGACGTGGCCTGCTGTGAGGGGGCGTGGCCTTTAAGTTGGACAGGAGTATGAACCGTCACTGCCGACTTTTCTTCTTGTTCTTATGGGTCCTTATGGGAGGACGCAGGGGTCGAAATCTGTTAAATTAGCCTCTATGCAGTCGGGGGTTGCTGGTTGTAACTGCAGGTGCTGACAGTCCTGAGTGACGCGTTCAGGGGCATCACGTAACTCTGAACTGTGCTACAAGCTACAAGCTAACAAGCCCCCCCCCCCCCCCACACACGCACACACACACACACACCTAAACCAGCTAAGTCACTTGTTTCAATGATGTTAAAAAACAAAACATAGGTAATGTATATATAACACAATGTGTGTCTTTTCTTACGGGGGATTATGTGCATTGTGTGTAACACCCTGAGCCCAGGTGAGGTGGCAGGTGAGCGCCCCCCTCAAACTGGCATGTTAGGACTTCCTGAGCATTCCTGAGTCCCCTGGTCCCTGTGTGTCCACTGCAGCGCTACAGTATTTCTATTCTTTTCTTCTTCCTAATACCAAGCAGGTTCTCAACTCTCTGGTTCAACCCAGACCAGGTGTGAGCGTTCATGTGAAAGGGGCGGAGCTTGCAGCATCTGACCAATCACACAAGGAGAAACCCTCCAGAGCAGTTTACAGATTACTGAAGGAGCAGTTATTCTCTGAGATTAAGAATTCAAACCCATCCAGCAGCTCAAAGCAACACTGCTGCTGCAGCCAAACCCAGAACCTTCCTGACTTGGTGAGATTAGAGCAGATTAATTGATCAGTGATATAAAGGAACAGCACTGTGATCACTCACTTTCACTTTATTCCAGCAGAACGGTTCCAGGCAGAACTTCCTCACTGCTCTTCTTTTACTTTAGGTTCTCCATCACTGGTTCTGAGGCGGAGGTTCTCTTGTGTTTCCTGTTGGAATATTAATTCATCACCATGATGACACGAGTAGTTCTGGTTCTATAAATTCATGGTTCTGCAGTTCTGTCAGGTGTGATCATGAACCTCATTATTCCAGATCAACCCTCATGGAGATAAACAGACCTGGAACAAGTCAAGAAAGAGAACCTCCTTCAGAGCGTCAGAGACCAGGATTTATTTTATTCTGTCTAAAGATTGTTCTAGATTAATTTATCATCTCTGCTGCAGCTCAGAGCTGAACCTCCCCACCAATCACCATCATTTAAGAATGGGCGAGGCGTTTTCCAAGAGATCTGATTGGTCAGGAGGCGGAGCTCTGACCTCTTATCTAGAACATATCCTGCTCTGGAGAAGGTTAGACAGTTACCAGGTGATTTATCCTGGTGAGAAGTGGGTGGCGAGAGTCATAGTTAATCCTGAAGTTATCAAGATAAGAGAAATCCAGAGTTAATCCTGAAGTTATCTAGATAAAAGAAATCCAGAGTTAATCCTGAAGTTACGTGGATAAGAGAAAACCAGCTTCGTAGTACAGGCCTCTGAACACCTTTTTCTTTCCAAACACACACACACACACACACACACACACACACACACACACACACACACACACACACACACACCCCCCCACACACACACACACACCCACCCCCCCACCCCCCCCCTCCCCCACACACACACACACACAGAGTTGCAGAGCTGCAGTCTTTCTCTCTCTCTGCTGCTGGTGTTAGCATTAGCACTGCTGCTAGCCTTAGCACATTGAGCCGAGGAGGATTGAACCCACAACCCCCCCAGAGTGGAAATAAACATTGCACATTCGGATGGCAGAGGAAGGACCAATAATCCAGATGAATCCACAAAAGGTCCTGAATGGCAGTGAAGCTCTCAGTGATCAGTCCTCATCTCCGTCACTTTCAGGAAAATCACCACCGTGACTCATCGCTGCCTTCAGCCGGTGCAGTGGCGTCACGTTGTGCCATCGTCTCCACACGAACGCAGTAGCAAGCAGCAGCAGCAAGCAGCAGGGCTGAGACACCGTCTGCAGGAACCCCAGGTTCCGTCTGAACCGGCCTTTGGGCCTCGGTTTCGTACGTGTTTAGTGCGTAAAGAGAAGATGTTTGGTGGTACTGCAGGTGAAAAGCATTCTTCACCTCCGCCTGACGTCCCTGAGCTGCAGCTCACATCCTCCAATGTCCTGGACCTGTCCTGGTCCCGTCCTGGAACCATTCTGGACCTGTCCTGGACCCGTCTTGGACCCGTCCTGGACCCGTCCTGGACCCGTCCTGAACCTGTCCTGTACCCATTCTGGACCTGTCCTGAACCCGTCCAGAACCCATCCTGGAACCATTCTGGACCCGTCCTGAACCCATTCTGAACCTGTCCTGTACCCATTCTGGACCTGTCCAGGACCCTGTGAACAGTTTTTGTTTCTGTTTTGAGGGAAAGTGACACAGCAGGAATCAGCATGAAGCGAACCCAGGGAGCCCAGAGGACGAGCAGCTCCGATGCGTCCAAACCTTTCCTACAAGTTCTCAACTTGCTGTACTGGAACCACAAGCAGAACCGATCCAGCAGCAGCATGTTTTCAGAAAGACATTTGGCTTAAATATCGGACTGCAGCCAGCGGCTCTCAGAAACAAAACGAGCGCTTCTACAGATGTCCTGTCCTCTAAGACAACACGAGCAATCCTACAGATATCCTGTCCTCAGAGACAAAATGAGCTCTCCTACAAACATCCTGTCCTCTGGACAAAACGAACGCACCTACAGATATCCTGTCCTCAGAGACAAAACAAGCGCTTCTACAGACATCCTGTCCTCTGGACAAAACGAGTGCTCCTACAGACATCATGTCCTCAGACATAAAACCATGGTCTCTGTCTCACCAGGTTGGTCTCTGTCTCTGAAAGGTCAAAGTTCATTGTAGGGACACCCTCAATTTCACCCCAAAGACTAAGAGCAACACCTTTCTGAGAGGACCGACGTCAAGCTGTTGCTACTGACCATCAGTTCTAACTGATGTACTAGATAGTACTCTCTAACCTGGGTAGTACACTGGGTCTATTACCTGTTAGCTCAGTTAGCTTAGCCTCGGCTCTAACTTCACTGTTGTGTTCCTGCAGAAATATCCAAGCACGTACACACGCGCACACACACACACACACACACAACACACACACACACAACACACACACACACACACACACACACACACACACACACACACACACACGTACCGTGGATGTATCCGCGCAGAGGTGTCTTCCTCCGGTTCGGTTCTGGAGGAGTGTCGGTGTCCTCCGTTCCGTCCTCCGGCCGCCGCCTCTCCCTCTCCGCCGCTCCGTGGAGCGACGCAGGAAAATGCGGGATTGACGGAGTCGAGTCTCTACCGCTTCACCTCCTCCATGTTTACAGCCTCTCTCTCTCTCTCGCTCTCTCTCTCTCTCTCTCTCTCTCTCTCGCTCTCTCTCTATCTCTTCTCTCTCTCTCTCTCTCTCTCTCTCTCTCTCTCTCTCTCGCTCTCTCCGACAACAACATTATGACGTCATCCTCACTGCCACGTGACCAGTCTGCTGGAGCTAAAAATAGACTCAGTAGAAAACAATAGAGGATCGTTCAGTTCAACTTTAATCGCTCTTGTTTCCACTTTTCATCAGTCAGTGATGGAGTTCCAGCTCCGACCCCATGTTCGGCTCACTTAAAGAGTCGAACCGAATAACTCGGCTCACTTCAAGAGTCGAACCGAATGATTTGGTTTGATAAATAGTCGAATCGATGACATGGCTCACTTAAAGAGGCGGATTGCATGATTCACCTCACTAAAGTATTGGATCTGATGACTCAGCACATTAAAAGAGTCAAATATAATATTTTGTCTGATGAAAAAATAGTCAATTTTAAAGACTTGGCTCACTAAAAGAGTCAGTTCTAATGACTCGGCTCAGTAAAACGGGTTGGTCCTAATGACTTGGTTCACTAAAAGACTCGGTTGTAATGATTCGGCTCAGTGAAAAGAGGATCCAACTCTCATTCACTAATAGGCAGTGGCGTTTCTAGATGTAAACACTTGGTGGGGCAAGACTTTATTTCAAGTCTAGTGACTCCACTGAATTTCAAAGTAAAGTGTGTGCACCACCTTTTAGCCACAACATTATAACCACCATATAGGCGCTGATCCCGTAAAAACATGTTCAGCCTTTGAGATATCTGATCAAAAAAATTACTCAATGAAAAAAAAAAAATAAAATTGCAGTGGAGGACGGGACTTGAACAAGGCCTTATTGATTATATGACAGAAGCTTCGCCACTCAATCACCAGTAAAGCTGTAATTTTGTGAGATTTTTAGAAACTCTTCCTCACTGTGTAATTGAGTACCACTAGTTACCTTCATTTTCTCCACTAAACTAAGAGTTTCAAAATCGTACTTGTAAATAATCAACATATGTAATTTCCATTCTTCACTGTTTGTTAGCTTTAGCTGCTAACAAGCTGGTATTTGTTCGACTTGCTCCGGTTCTGTGAAGCTCCGCCTCAATCAGCCCCAGCCAATCAGCTCTGAGCTTCTAAATGATGTTGTTAGTGGGCGGGGCTTCATGACTCACTCTGCATCAAAATCACTTGATCTGAATGAATTAGCCCCAGCCTGAGCATGAACTCTTTACTGCTGCAATACACACTGCATGGTGAGAGAGGGGCGAGCTACACTAATGTAATACACACTGCATGGTGAGAGAGGGGTGAGCTACACTAATGTAATACACACTGCATGGTGAGAGAGGGGCGAGCTACACTAATGTAATACACACTGCGTGGTGAGAGAGGGGCGAGCTACACTAATGTAATACACACTGCGTGGTGAGAGAGGGGCGAGCTACACTAATGTAATACACACTGCGTGGTGAGAGAGGGGCGAGCTACACTAATGTAATACACGCTGCATGGTGAGAGAGGGGCGAGCTACACTAATGCAATACACGCTGCACGGTGAGAGAGGGGCGAGCTACACTAATGTAATACACACTGCGCGGTGAGAGAGGGGCGAGCTACACTAATGTAATACACACTGCATGGTGAGAGAGGGGCGAGCTACACTAATGTAATACACACTGCGCGGTGAGAGAGGGGCGAGCTACACTAATGCAATACACACTGCGTGGTGAGAGAGGGGCGAGCTACACTAATGTAATACACACTGCACGGTGAGAGAGGGGCGAGCTACACTACTGCAATACACACTGCACGGTGAGAGAGGGGCGAGCTACACTAATGTAATACACACTGCGCGGTGAGAGAGGGGCGAGCTACACTACTGCAATACACACTGCACGGTGAGAGAGGGGCGAGCTACACTACTGCAATACACACTGCACGGTGAGAGAGGGGCGAGCTACACTAATGCAATACATGCTGCACGGTGAGAGAGGGGCGAGCTACACTAATGTAATACAACCTGAAGCAGCAAGCGGAGACCAGTAACCAGCGAGGACAGTCCTCACATAGGGCTTTTCCACCAAAAAGAACCAGGTTCTACTTCTAGTTCTTAAACGAACATCGACAAAGAACCGGTTCTTTTTCCACCGTTAGCGGAGCCAGTGAGAGACACATCACTGCGTCACTCCAAAATGTGATACGTCACTGATTTCACCAATTTGGCGCTGACAGCGCTCCTCCAGGAACCAGGAGACGGACTGTACCAGTGGTTAAGTCCGGGTCGCTCCATCTAGTCGGACCTGAACCTCTGATGCACCAAAGAGCCAGAAGACATTACGTCTCTTCGTATCTCTATTGGTGTTTGTTCACGTCCGTCTTGCTTGAGTCCAGAGTCCCAGAGTGGACATAGAGGGACAAATAATAACGTGTGAATGAGTTTGGGTCTTATTTTCCACCATTCCAACATTCCATAGTGACTTTCTGCTCCTTTCACTTTATTTCTGGACGTGTCTGAATCAAAAGCTTCAACATGGAGGAATGGAGGTGTAGAATGATAGAACGCTGCTCTACAGCCGTTTCCATGGTAACCTAGGTAAACACTCTGATTAAAGTTCTCTTTCACATGAAGCCATTAAAAGGCTCATTTTAGCTCTAAAAACTCCAAGATTTCATTTACAGTAGTTTGTAGTTTGTTAGTAGTTCCTGAGGAACCAGAAGTCTGGCTTCATTATAAAGAAGTTCTGTGGAGCGTCTCCTAGCGGAGCGCCCCCTGCTGCCTCATGAGGACCTCAGCCTGCCGTCAGAACGCCAAACAAGACCTGTAAGTGAAGTTTGTTACAATGATGTCACCATGAAAAGCCGGAAAAGAACTGATTCTAGGTTCTAGATCCACCAGCTGACTGACAGGAGGAGCTCTGCAGCTCTAGAACCACGGCTCCACCATCGTCTTGAGATTATCTCCTTCCCTTCGGGGCTCCATGTTCACAATAGAGTTCAGAAAGCTGGTTTAACATCTCTTCCTCCTCATAGGTAGCGATAACTCCACCCCCAGCTGATGAGGTGTCAGACCCCGCTCTGGCTCCGCTCTGGCTCTGCTCTGGCTCTGCTCTGGCTCTGCTCTGGCTCTGCTCTGGCTCTGCTCTGGGAAAGAGGGGAGAGGTAAGAGAGGAGAGGAGGAGGAGCGAAGGAAAGGAGGAGGAGGGTAAGAGAAGAGGAGGAGGGAAGAAGAGGAGGCAGTGGAGGAGGAAGGAAGGAGAGGGGGAGGTTGAGGAGAAGGAGGTGGAGGAGGAGGAAAGAGAGAAGGAGGAGGAGTAGGTGGAGTAGGAGAAAGAAGGAGAGGAGGAGGAGGGTAAGAGAGGAAGAGGCGGAGGAAGAAAGAAGGAGAGGAGGAGGACGGTAAGAGAGGAGGAAGGAAGGAGAGGAGGAGGAGGGTAAGAGAGGAGGGGGTTGAGGAGGAGGGTAAGAGAGGAGGAGGTTGAGGAGGAGGGAAGGAGAGGACGAGGAGGGTAAGAGAGGAGGAGGTGGAGGAGGGGGGAAGGAGAGGAGGAGGGTAGGAGGAGGGAAGGAGAGTAGGAGGAGGGTAAGAGAGGAGGAGGTGGAGGAGGAGGAAAGAGAGAAGGAAAAGGAGGTGGAGTAGGAAGAGGAAGGAGAGGAGGAGGGTAAGAGAGGAGGGGGTTGAGGAGGAGGGAAGGAGAGGACGAGGAGGGTAAGAGAGGAGGAGGTGGAGGAGGAGGGAAGGAGAGGAGGAGGGTAGGAGGAGGGTAGGAGGAGGGAAGGAGAGGAGGAGGTGGAGGAAGAGGAGGAGGAGGGTAAGAGAGGAGGAAGTTGAGGAGGAGGGAAGGAGAGGACGAGGAGGGTAAGAGAGGAGGAGGTGGAGGAGGAGGGAAGGAGAGGAGGAGGGTAGGAGGACGGTAGGAGGAGGGAAGGAGAGGAGGAGGAGGATAAGAGAGGAGGGGGTTGAGGAGGAGGGTAAGAGAGGAGGAGGTGGAGAAGGAGGGAAGGAGAGGAGGAGGAGGGTAAGAGAGGAGGAGGTGGAGGAGGAGGAAAGAGAGAAGGAGGAGGAGGTGGAGTAGGAAGAGGAAGGAGAGGAGGAGGAGGAGGGTAAGAGAGGAGGGGGTTGAGGAGGAGGGTAAGAGAGGAGGAGGTTGAGGAGGAGGGAAGGAGAGGAGGAGGGTAGGAGGAGGAGGGTAAGAGAGGAGGAGGTTGAGGAGGAGGGAAGGAGAGGAGGAGGAGGGTAAGAGAGGAGGGGGTTGAGGAGGAGGGAAGGAGAGGAGGAGGACGGTAAGAGAGGAGGAGGTTGCGGAGGAGGGAAGGAGAGGAGGAGGACGGTAAGAGAGGAGGAGGTTGAGGAGGAGGGAAGGAGAGGAGGAGGAGAAGGAGGAAGGAGAGAGAAGCAGAGACACAGTCATGAAGAAAGAGCTATTCTGGGAATGATGCTGTTGCCATGGAGACGCTCCACAGGTGCCTTCTGGGTATTTTCTTTGAAGGACTGCTGATTGGTGCAGAGCTCTGGAACAGGCGGCCATGGATTGATTGACAGAGGTGAAGGTCAAAGGTCATACAGCAGTTTCATGTTTTCCTCCCTCACCTTCTTCTTCACCTCCTCTCACCGACTCGCTGGGCTTCTGCTCCCACTCTCCACCTTCATTACTGCTGTCTCCACCCCCTGACTAATCATCTCCACCCCCTGACTAATCATCTCCGCCCCCTGGCTCATCGTCTCCGCCCCCTGGCTCATCGTCTCCACCCCCTGACTAATCATCTCCGCCCCCTGGCTCATCATCTCCGCCCCCTGGCTCATCGTCTCCACCCCCTGGCTCATCGTCTCCACCCCCTGGCTCATCGATCCGCCCCCTGACTCATCGTCTCCGCCCCCTGACTCATCGTCTCCGCCCCCTGACTCATCGTCTCCTCCTCCTGGCTCATCGATCCGCCCCCTGAATCATCGTCTCCGCCCCAGACTCATCGATCCGCCCCCTGACTCATCGTCTCCGCCCCCTGGCTCATCCTCTCCGCCCCCTGAATCATCGATCTGCCCCCTGACTCATCGTCTCCGCCCCCTGACTCATCGTCTCCGCCCCCTGGCTCATCGTCTCCTCCTCCTGGGTCATCGATCCGCCCCCTGAATCATCGTCTCCGCCCCCAGACTCATCAATCCGCCCCCTGACTCATCGATCCGCCCCCTGACTCATCGTCTCCGCCCCCTGGCTCATCCTCTCCGCCCCCTGAATCATCGATCTGCCCCCTGAATCATCGATCTGCCCCCTGACTCATCGTCTCCGCCCCCTGGCTCATCGTCTCTGCCCCTTGAATCATCGTCTCCGCCCCCTGGCTCATCGTCTTCGTCCCCTGAATTATCGTCTCCGCCCCCTGTCTCATCCTCTCCGCCCCCTGAACATCATCTCCTTATCTTTCTCCAGTTCTGCCTCCGAGTGACCAACTACTCTGGCGTTGCCGTGGCAACAACCTTCACACCATTGCTGTTCATGGCTTGTTGTGGTGATGTGTTACATCAATTTAGTTTATTCACTTTTAATGAAGCTAAATCACTTTGAATCAATTCTGGATCACACACACACACACACACACACACACACACACACACACACACACACACACACACACACACACACACACACACACACACACACACACACACACACACACACACACACACACACACACACACACACACACAGGAGGCGGATCTCTCCAGGACTTCCTCAGTTGATCAGGCAGCGCCTTCAGCACGCAGTGAGTATTTCCACCTCTTCATTATTCTCTCTTGACTCTCTCCATACTCCCTCATTATTCCCTCATTACTTCCTCATTATTCCCTCATTATTCCCTCATTATTCTCACATTATTACAACATTATTACAACATTATTCCCACATTATTCCCAGTCCGGCACGGTGTTTCTGGCCGTCAGCTCGAGCTGACAGCGGCTGTGAACAGGTGACAGGTGGCGGCTGCGCTCCCTCCGTTCGCCTTTAGCGGAAAGTGCACCGAGGTCCAGGTCCGTACCTGGAGACTCTTCGGAGCGCTCCAGGACTCCACCGCTGATAAAAATCATGACGACTCTTCTGTCTCATGTCCTCGTGTAACTCCACACACGGGTGAGCGCGTACTGCTGTTTCTTGGAAGGGAGGTACACACACACACACACACACACACACACACACACACACACACACACACACACACACACACACACACACACACACACACACACACACACACACACACACACACACACACGCGGCCATCAGCTGATTAATGGTAGAAAGTGGAAAGAATTGGAGGGAAAGCGATTCTTAATCTCACTTCTTGGAACAAACAGCTTCTTTCTTTGTTTTAACTTCACATTAGAAAATAACAAACAGAACTGTGGTGAAATATCAGACTCAAACGATATTTAATAGTTTGATAAATTCAAGTAATGAATAATGTTTAGAACAGTAAAAACCACTCAAATCCATCCTTGCACATCAATATCGTATCAGTAGATGTATTGTGTATGGTATCGGTATATATTGGTATCATATTTGCCTCGTAGGTGTCGTCATGCTTTTATATCACTATTGTACTTGTCTGGTATCAATATTGTGCCACTACTCTATTGGTATAATCTCAGTATCGGATCAGTCTTGAATTGTGTCCATTTTGTAATATTATCACATTGTTATTGTATCAGTATCCTAAAGTCGGATCGCTATATTATCATCCATCCATCCATCCCTCCATCCATCCATCCATCCATCCATCCATCCATCCATCCATCCATCTTCTCCCTCTTATCCGTTCCCTGGTGGTGGTGGTGTCAGTCTGAGCACCGTCACCCAGATCACATTGACCCATTAGAACCTTCCTGCAGGTGGAGAGCCCACAGGAAGGTGGCGCCCGGCGTGGGACATGAACCCTCTACCTTGAGACTGAGAGTCTCATGCTCTACCTACTGAGCTGGACGGGGGACATGAACCCTCTACCTTGAGACGGAGAGTCTCATGTTCTACCTACTGAGCTGGACGGGGGACATGAACCCTCTACCTGGAGACTGAGAGTCTCATGCTCTACCCACTGAGCTGGCCGGAGGCACTATTTTATCATATAGTATCATATTGTATTACAATCATATCTGTGACATGGCTGATGTATTGATTTGCTATTGGTATTATCTTAGTATCAGATCTGGAACATATTGTGATTGTCTCAACATTTTGTCAGTATCATATCGGTTCTGCTCAGTATCATGTCAGTACTACTCGGTATCGTCTCAGTACCATATTGGTACTGCTCGGTATCGTCTCAGTAGCATATTGGTACTGCTCGGTATCATCTCAATACTGCTCAGTATTGTCTCAGTACTGTTTGGTATCGTCTCAGTATCTTTCGGTATCGTCTCAGTACTACTCGGTATCGTCTCAAACCATATTGGTACTGCTCGGTATCGTCTCAAACCATATTGGTACTGCTCGGTATCGTCTCAATACTGTATTGGTACTGCTCGGTATCATCTCACTACCATATTGGTACTGCTCGGTATCGTCTCAGTACTGCTCGGTATCGTCTCAGTAACATATTGGTACTGCTCAGTATCGTTTCAATACTGTTTGGTATTGGCTCTACTGCTCAGTATCAGTACTCCTTGTTATCAGTACTGCTCGGTATCGTTATTGCTTGTCTAAAGATCTCTTGTCCTGGCATCATGAATGTCTGCAGGATGAAGTCAAATAGTAAACAAATCCATTTCCTAGGAAATAGAAAAAGCTGTGGTGTGATGATGTGATGTTGGATTGAGTTTTATTGAGCAAAGGGAACAAAGAGATCCACCGTCGGGTCACACTTCACCTTTCACCCACTTTTCGATATTCTGAGACTCCATGAAGTCCAAGCTAAGAACAAAACAATCCAATCAACCTGAAATGTGATCGAATGAACATAAAGTGACATTATGTTACTCAAAATGCACCTAGCGAGTTTATCCAGCATGGTGGCGACAGCATCATGATTTCAAGCTGCTTTACTGCATCAGTTCAAGAGCAACTTTCCCATATTTGAATCAGAAACAAAGGTTTAAATGCGTGAAGTGTAACGTCTGCAGCCTCAGCCCTCCAGAGCTGGAGCCTGGTCCGACCCGGTGCCGCAGGGTTTTACATGTTGCAGCGGTTATCTGGACGTCTGCAGCCCAGATGCTCAAACTCAATTGTGAGGGTGGAAAGTGACGTTATCGACCACGTGAGGCGGCGCCTGTCTGATCTAATCTGCTCTGTCGCCTGAAGCCTCTCTGCTCCTCTTCCTCAGATCATGGACGATTCGGCCCCTCGTCACCGCAACCCCACGTTCATTGGGCTGGTGGGCGCGTCGCAGGTTCTGGGTCTGGCGTCGGTGGTATTGACCGGTGTATGGATGGGGCGGTACCACGGCGGCTTTGCCTGGGATGGCTCGGCGCAGCAGTTCAACCTGCACCCTCTGTGCATGGTGCTGGGCCTGGTGTTCCTGCAGGGCGACGGTGAGTCACGCTCTGGACTGGGCAGCGCGTAGAGCCAGCGCTTCATTTCAGTAGCAGCTGCTTTCGGCGTCTGTATCGGTGTCGGTATCAGTCTGTATCTGTATCAGTGTCAGTATCATGTCAGTATTGTGCCTGTATATGTGTCCGTGTCTGTATCGGTGTCGGTATTGGTGTCTATGTCTGTATCGGTGTTGGTATTAATGTCTGTATTGGTGTCAGTATCGGTGTCGGTGTCAGTATCGGTGTCTGTGTCTGTATCGGTATTAGTGTCTGTGTCAGTATCGTGTCAGTATCAGTGTCTGTATCTGTATCGGTGTCGGTATTGGTGTCTGCGTCTGTATCGGTATCGGTATCAATGTCTGTATTGGTGTCAGTATCAGTGTCTGTGTCTGTATCGGTGTCTGTATCGGTATCGGTATCATGTTGGTCTCGGTCGCTGTGTCTGTAATTGATGTCTGAAATGGTGTCAGTATCGTGTCGGTAGGAGAGAGAGAGAGAGAGAGAGAGAGAGAGAGAGAGTGAGAGAGAGAGAGAGAGAGAGAGAGAGAGGGGGGGGTAGAGGGAGGAGAGAGAGAGAGAGGGAGAGGGAGGAGAGAGAAGACTGAATATAGAGAGAGAGGGAGAGAGAGAACACCGAGGAGAGAGAGACAGATGAGAGAGAACACTGAGGAGAGAGAAAGAGGGAGGAGAGAGAAGACAGAAGAGAGAGGGAGAGAGAGAGAGAGGGAGAGGGAGGAGAGAGAAGACTGAAGAGAGAGGGAGAGGGAGAGAGAGAGGGAGGAGAGAGAGAGAGGGAGAGAGAGGAGAGAGAGGGAGAGGGAGGAGAGAGAAGACTGAAGAGAGAGAGAGAGGGAGAGAGAGAGGGAGGAGAGACAGAGAGAGGGAGAGGGAGGAGAGACAGAGAGAGGGAGAGGGAGGAGAGACGGAGAGGGAGGAGAGACAGAGAGAGGGAGAGGGAGGAGAGACGGAGAGGGAGGAGAGACAGAGAGAGGGAGAGGGAGGAGAGACAGAGAGAGGGAGAGGGAGGAGAGAGAAGACTGAAGAGAGAGAGAGAGAGAGAGAGAGAGAGAGAGGAGAGAGAGAGAGGGAGAGGGAGGAGAGACAGAGAGAGGGAGAGGGAGGAGAGACAGAGAGAGGAAGAGGGAGGAGAGAGAAGACTGAAGAGAGAGAGAGAGGGAGAGAGAGGGAGGAGAGAGAGAGAGGGAGAGGGAGGAGAGAGAAGACTGAAGAGAGAGAGAGAGGGAGAGAGAGAGGGAGAGGGAGGAGAGACAGAGGGAGAGGGACATCGTGTTAATACTATATATACTATTTAGCGTTATCACACTGATCCAAATACTGGTCTTAAATTAAAGGAACCAGAGCAGCTCTGTCTAGACAGTACCATGGTTTTCTAGATTAAAGGAACCAGAGCAGCTCTGTCTAGACAGTACCATGGCTTTCTAGATTAACGGAACCAGAGCAGCTCTGTCTAGACAGTACCATGGCTTTCTAGATTAACGGAACCAGAGCAGCTCTGTCTAGACAGTACCATGGCTTTCTAGATTAAAAGAACCAGAGCAGCTCTGTCTAGACAGTACCATGGCTTTCTAGATTAACGGAACCAGAGCAGCTCTGTCTAGACAGTACCATGGCTTTCTAGATTAAAAGAACCAGAGCAGCTCTGTCTAGACAGTACCATGGTTTTCTAGCAGGAACATAAATTTAGCAAAAGAGCAACTACAACAGCAGAAGTACATCTCATCGATGAGGAAGGGGTGTGTGTGTTTGAGTGTGTGTGTGTGTGTGTGTGTGTGTGTGTGTGTGTGTGTGTGTGTGTGTGTGTGTGTGTGTGTGTGTGTGTGTGTGTGTGTGTGTGTGTGTGTGTGTGTTTGAGTGTGTAAGTAATTGAGAGGGTGCGTGCAGATGTGTGTGAGTGCCAGCTATCTACAGTATGTATGGGGGTCTTCAGAGGGGGCAGGGGGCCAGAATGTGGGTGGTTGGGCTGGGCTGGGGGGTGTCTGTTTCTGGGCTGGGGGGGTGACTCTCTCTGGGCTGGGGGGGTGACTCTCTCTGGGCTGGGGGCGTGACTCTCTCTGGGCTGGGGGCGTGTCTCTCTCGTGGCTGGGGGCGTGACTCTGTCTGGGCTGGGGGCGTGTCTCTATCTGGGCTGGGGGCGTGACTCTCTCTGGGCTGGGGGCGTGTCTCTATCTGGGCTGGGGGCGTGTCTCTCTCTTGGCTGGGGGCGTGACTCTGTCTGGGCTGGGGAGTGTCTCTCTGGGCTGGGGGGGTGTCTCTCTCTGGGCTGGAGTGTCCCTCTCTTGGCTGGGGGGGTGTCTCTCTCTGGGCTGGGGGCGTGTCTCTCTCTGGGCTGAGGGAGTGTCTCTCTCTTGGCTGGGAGGGTGACTCTGTCTGGGCTGGGGAGTGTCTCTCTCTGGGCTGGGGAGTGTCTCTCTGGGCTGGGGGGGTGTCTCTCTCTGGGCTGGAGTGTCCCTCTCTTGGCTGGGGGGGTGTCTCTCTCTGGGCTGGGGGCGTGTCTCTCTCTGGGCTGAGGGAGTGTCTCTCTCTTGGCTGGGAGGGTGACTCTGTCTGGGCTGGGGAGTGTCTCTCTCTGGGCTGGGGGCGTGTCTCTCTCTGGGCTGGTTTGCTGGAGGCTTCCTGGGTCTGGGGGGCCGCCTTCCCACAACAGTTCCAAAAACACCCAGTGGACAAACCACACACACACACACACACACACACACACACACACACACACACACACACACACACACACACACACACACACACACACACACACACACACACTCACAGACAGGGACAGGTGCACACACAAACACACATTTCCTTCAATGTCCTGGGGGGGAGGGGGTCCCGGCCCCCCAGGCCCCCATGAGATCCCACCCTCCACCATGTCAGGGTGCACTTTGCTGTACCTTACCCTCCCACCCCTCCCACCCCTCCCACTCCTCCGACCCCTCCCACTCCTCCGACCCCTCCCACCACTCCCACTGCTCCAAACCCTGCCCACCCTTCCCACCTCTCAATCAGATTACATTAGAGCCAGATTACATAAGAGACAGATTACTTTACAGCCAGATTACATTACAATCAGATTACATTAAACTCAGATTACATTAGAGCCAGATTACATTACAATAAGATTACATCGGTCAGATTACATTAAGTCAGATACATTATAGCCAGATTACACTACAATCAGATTACATTAGAGCCAGATTACATTACAGCCAGATCACATTACAGTCAGATACATTAGAGCCAGATTACATTACAGTCAGATTTTATTACAATCAAATTACATTACAGTCAGATTACATTAGAGCCAGATTACATTACAGCCAGATCACATTACAGTCAGATACATTAGAGCCAGATTACATTACAGTCAGATATATTAGAGCCAGATCACATTAGAATCAGATTACATTACAGCCAGATTTTATTACAATCAAATTACATTACAGTCAGATTACATTACAGCCAGATTACACTAGAGCCAAATTACATTACAGTCAGATGACATTACAGCCAGATTACATTACAGTCAGATACATTACAGCCAGATTACATAAGAGTCAGATTACATTACAATCAGATTACATTACATCCAGATTACATCACAGCCAGATTACATTACAACCAGCTTACATTACAGCCAGATTTTATTACAATCAAATTACATTACAGTCGGATTACATCAGAGCCAGATTACATTAGAGCCAGATTACATTAGAGCCAGATTACATTACAGTCACATTACATTACAGCCAGATTACATTAGAGTCAGATTACATCACAGTCAGATACATTACAGCCAGATTACATTACAATTAGATTACATTAGAGCCAGATTACATTACAAAAAGAATACATTAGAGCCAGATTACATTACAATCAGATTACGTTAGAGCCAGATTACATTCTAATCAGACTACATTATAGCCACATTACAGTAGATCAATAAAACCTCAGAGGTTCTGGGGGGACTGACACAGTGTGTCCACTACAGTACTGACATGGTACTGCCATGGGAGCGTCAGCCAGTACCTGTGATGCAGGAACCTTTGTCAGGTCCTGATGGTTCCATCTCTTCCAGCCGTCCTGGTCTACAGAGTTTTCCGTAACGAGGCGAAGAGGAACGTGAAGCTGCTGCACGGTGTCATCCACCTGCTCGCCCTCGTCATCAGCATCGTCGGTCAGAAGAAAGCTCTCATATACTCCGTGTAATTTCCTGCGTACATGGTAAAGCTGAACATGTCTTTTCAACGTGTGTGCAGGTTTTGTAGCCGTGTTTGATTTCCACAAGGCTGCGGGGATTCCAGACATGTACTCTCTGCACAGCTGGTGCGGCCTGGCCACGCTGGTCCTGTTCTGCCTGCAGGTACGCTCACGCTCGCTGCTTCCATCGCCACGCCCTGCAAATGCTCACGCTTGCTTTCCTCCAGTGGGTGCTGGGACTGATCTTCTTCCTGTTTCCTGTGGCGTCGTCGTGGCTACGAGCTGCATACCTGCCCCTCCACGTGTTCTGTGGCCTGGTTCTGCTGGTGATGGCGGTCGGCACCAGTCTACTGGGCATCACGGAGAAGCTCCTCTTCAGCTTGGCGTAGGTCTCCGTCAGTGGCTGCAGCTCCGTTCATTGTTCAGATACCAGGACAGTCGGGCGACGGGGCGTCTGTAGAGCGCCGGCGCCGCACCGTCAGGTCTCCTCGAGCCTGTTGGCAGAACTTTAGATAAGTTGAATTTTGAGTTGACTGAAACCAGAGAGAAGAGAACATTTATTATCTGTTGCCTTTTTTCCAAAATGGCGGGATTCTTTGTAAAAGCCTGTTGATTGAGTCAGAACTGTGCAAACTTAGACTTCTGAATATGGAAAGAAAGACTGGCATCCAACAACACCGGGGTTCTGATCTGGTTCTGTGGTTTTTATAACGTTTGAAAGGTGTTGAGTGTCAGTTGCTGTGATCTCGGTGAACCAGCAGGGGGCGTCTGCCTTTGGAAATCACAATGACTTTGTAGGTTCATGTTGAACTGACTCTATCTTCCTGTTCCGCTCCAGGGCCACGTACTCGCAGTTCGCCCCTGAGGGCATTCTGGCCAATGTCCTGGGGGTGGTGCTGCTGAGCTTCGGGGTCCTCCAGGGTTACCTGCTGACAAGGGACGAGTACCGACGCCCCCCCAACCCAGAGGAAGAGTCTCTGTCCGTCCACTTCAAGACGCTGACTGAGGGCGGCTCGCCGGCCACGCCTTGATGTCCTTTAATGCCTTCAACAGGAATCCACTTCCTGAGTGGTGGGTGTGGTCAGAAGTTGTTGGCCTGACGCTCCAGCTGACCACAGTCATGTAGCTGCCATCTGTCCGTGTCGCCACGCTGATTCTTCTGCTTCGCCTGAGTCATTTTTCTGCATGTGGCAGCAGAAGATCTGCCGTTGTGACTCCGTGGTTTCGTAGTTTGTAGAAACTATTTAACCTTAAAATGATTTAAAGGAATTTTTAAATCCTACTTTGTGCCTGACAGATCAACTAAAATCTCCTGATATCTGGGTGGAGCCACAAGCTGGGGATAGGGCTAGAGGGTTAGGGCTAGAGGGATAGGGCTAGAGGGATAGGGCTAGAGGGATAAGGCTAGAGGGTTAGGGCTAGAGGGTTAGGGCTAGAGGGATAGGGCTAGAGGGATAGAGCTAGAGGGTTAGGGCTAGAGGGATAAGGCTAGAGGGTTAGGGCTAGAGGGATAGGGCTAGAGGGATAGGGCTAGAGGGTTAGGGCTAGAGGGATAAGGCTAGAGGGTTAGGGCTAGAGGGTTAGGGCTAGAGGGATAAGGCTAGAGGGTTAGGGCTAGAAGGTTAGGGCTAGAGGGATAGGGCTAGAGGGTTAGGGCTAGAGGGATAGGGTTAGAGGGTTAGGGCTAGAGGGATAGGGCTAGAGGGATAGGGTTAGGGGGTTAGGGCTAGAGGGATAGGGCTAGAGGCATAGTGCTAGAGGGTTAGGGCTAGAGGGTTCGGGCTGGAGGGTTAGTTTTAGAGGGTTAGGGCTAGAGGGTTAGGGTTAGAGGGTTAGGGCTAGAGGGTTAGGGCTAGAGGGTTAGGGCTACAGGGTTAGGGTTAGAGTGTTAGGGTTAGGGTTAGAAAACTATCACAATGACTCCCCCTGTCTTGTCTGACGACTGGACAGAGTTAGGGTTAGAAGGGTCCTGGGTTTGAGCCCGGTGGATCCAGGAAGGAGCCGTCGGCCTCTTTCACACTAAATTACAATGAAAAACCTCTTGAACCAAACTTCTTTGTTTTCTTAAACAATAATTCTTTAGGGTGAATGTAGTGAGAGATTGAGTGGTTGGTGGTGGTCAGATTGCTGATGGTGCAGATTAGCAGCCTCTCCTCTGTCAGTCTGCTCCAGAGCAGCTGTGGCTACAGACAGTTTACCACCATCTAGTGGAGGGAATGAATAATGCAACATAAAGCATCTTTGAGTGTCCAGGATAGGGCTATATGAAACTTATTATTATTCTTATTCTTATTATTATAAATATTCTTCTTCTTCTTCTTCTTCTTCTTCTTCTTCTTCTTCTTCTTCTTCTTCTTCTTCTTATTATTATTATTATTCTTAATATTATTATTATTATTATTATGGTTGACACTCGTTAACCTTTCTCGTAGTGATGCTAGATATTTTATCATGATTTCAGTCGATTCAGCTGTTTGATGTTTCACCCAGTTTGGATTTTGGCTTCAATAATGAACAAGAGGAGATTTTAGCTGTTGGTTCTGTTCTTCACTGCTTCAGCCGCGTTTACCTTCGTTAAGACTTTTAATGTGAAAATAAACTTCAAAACAAGACAACATCCTCTTTGTTCATTTTTGATTGAATGAAAGCTTAAGGGGACCACATGTGGGTCCAGGTCCAGGTCCAGGTCCAGGTCCAAGTCCAGGTCCAGATTGAGGTCCTGCAAACCTTGCAGATTCAGTGACACAGTCGGTTCTCACCGAGTGTCTCCTCACCCCCCCAGTGTGTATCTCCCCCCTCGGTGTATATATCGTGCCTTCCCAGTGTATATCACCCCCCGGTGATACTAACCTAGAATACTACGCTAACACTGCTAATGCTGCCTTGCATACTACACTAATACTGCTCACGCAGCCTAGCATACTACACTAATACTGCTAATGCTGCCTAGCATACTACACTAATACTGCTAATGCTGCCTTGCATACTACACTAATACTGCTCACGCAGCCTAGCATACTACACTAATACTGCTAATACTGCCTAGCATACTACACTAATACTGCTAATGCTTCCTAGCATACTACACTAATACTGCTCACGCTGCCTCACAGAGTGCAAAATGTTTTCATTAAAAAGAAACTCGTGGGTAAACAAGAGAATATTTAATGTTTACAATTGATGCTAATGCTAAACGGAGGTTGGCTAACAGTCATTTAGCATTGTTCCTGAAAAAGCTGGTGTTAGCGCTGTTGTCATGGCAACAAGTCGGGGTTTTGCATAAATTGGGAAGATTCATGCTTCGTAATACAAAAACACCTTGATAGAAGAGGAAAAGGTGAAAACCAGTTTTTACGAGGAACCCTGACCCGATGTTCTAAAGGTTCCATGTCTTTTGGTTTTATTCAATCAGAGACAGTCGACAGAAGACAAACCGGATCCAGATGTTTCTCAATGCAGACAGACGACGAGGAAGAAAAACACCTGTTCAGTTTTAGGAAGACTAGAGTTGGAAAGATAAATATCACCGTCAGTCCATTGAACACGCAGTCGTGTCCTCCTGGGTCCTGCTTCCTCAGACTGCAGCTTCAGGACCAGGACCTGGTGTAGGACCAGACCAGGACCTGGTGACCAGAAGGGCTGGAGGGCCTGGACCTGGAGGGACCTCTGAGTGGCCACGTGGCCTCTGCCCTCAGACTTGGAGTCGGCTTGGTTCTGGAGGGGGGCGGAGTTCTGGTTCAGGGGGGTCGTTGAGACTGAGGTGGGCGATGGATCCCTGGAGCAGCAGTGGGGGTCCAGGCTCTGAAGTGCGGGTGGAGGAGGGTGGAGGGAGTCTCTCCCCCCTCCTCCTCGGTCAGCCCCACTGGGTCCTGCACCGGCAGGGAGCATGAGTCCCTGCAGGGGGCGTGGTCCCATTGCTGCCGACACTCCTCTCGTACCCGGGACAGCAGGCTCTGGATCTCCCGGTTGGATGGGCAGAGTGGGCTGGCCTCCATCAGGTCCTCCAGAGCAGCCTGGAACTGCCCGGACAGAAGACAAACAAACAAACAAACAAAGTGAAGCAGGAGGGCAGAAATCCTAAACCTCCCAGTTTATCAGCTTCACTTCAAACCAACTCCAGGAACTCTCTCCGATCACTTTGAAACGTGGAGGTGTGAATGTGTTTGGTGGTCAGAGATGAAAACATGACCCTCCTCTGTGAGGCCCTGCAGACTGAACTTCACTGTGAAAGATGTGACCAGCGCAGGAATCAGTCCAGATGTTGACTTCCCTGCAGCTGTGTTTGGCTCGAGCTCAGCCGTAAAAAGCTTCGTACCATTTAGCTTTTAGCTGCAAATCCTTGGTGGCAAACTCCTCTGCCAGGACAAAGACAGGTAAAGAGAGGAGAGCTGGTTCTGGTGGTCACTACCCCCCTCTGGTGGTCACTACCGACCTCTGGTAGTCATTATCGAGCTCTATCAACCTCTACCCCCTCTGGTGGTCAGTACCGACCTCTGGTAGTCATTATCGAGCTCTATCAACCTCTACCCCCCTCTGGCGGTCACTACCAACCTCTGGTGGTCATTACCCCCCTCTGGCGGTTACTACCGACCTCTGGTGGTCATTACCGACCTCTATCGACCTCTACCCCCCTCTGGTGGTCACTACCGACCTCTGGTGGTCATTATCGAGCTCTACCCCCCTCTGGTGGTCACTACTGACCTCTATTGACCTCTATCCCCCCTCTTGGGGTTGCTACCGACCTCTGGTGGTCATTACCAACCTCTATCGTCCTCAACCCCCCTCTGGTGGTCACTACCGACCTCTGGTGGTCATTACCGACCTCTATCGACCTCTACTCCCCTCTGGTGGTCACTACCGACCTCTATTGACGTCTACCCCCCTCTGGTGGTCGCTACCGACCTCTATCGACCTCTAGCCCCCTCTGGTGGTCGCTACCGATCTCTATCAACCTCTACCCCCCTCTGGTGGTCACTACCGACCTCTGGTGGTCACTATCGACCTTTATTGACCTCTACCCCCATCTTTGGGTCACTACCCCCCTCTGGTGGTCACTACCGAGCACTATCGACCTCTACCCCCCTGTGGTGGTCACTACCGACCTCTGGTGGTCAGTACCGATCTCTATCGACCTCTACCCCCCTCTGGTGGTCACTACCAACCCCTATCAACCTCTACCCCCCTCTGGTGGTCATTACCAACCCCTATCGACCTCTACCCCAATCTGGTGATCGCTACCGACCTCTAGTGGTCATTACCGATCTCTATCGACCTCTACCCCCCTCTGGTGGTCACTACCGACCTCTGGTGGTCATTACCGACCTCTGGTGGTCATTACCGATCTCTAACGACCTCTACTGTGTCTGTGTCTGTGTCTGTGTCGGGGTGGGGGTGGGGGTGGGGGTGGGTGTATGTGGGGTGGGTGTATGTGGGGTGGGTGGGTGGGGGGGTGGGTTTATCAATCAAGATTGGGGGGAGAATCATCGGGCGGGTCGTATTTGAGGCTCCTGGGGGTGGAGAGTTGACTGTCCTCCGACCGGGGCCTGTTCGGCCCTTCGCTTTTCCTGGTCTGGGGGCGGGGCTGGGGCGGGGCTGGGGCGGGGCTGGGGCGGGGCTGGGGCGGGGCTGGTCCGGGGCGCGGCGGCTGGGGCCATCTCTGCCTTGCCGGGTTGTGGGGTGGGTGGGTGGGGGGATGGACCGGCTCTCGGGGGTGCGGCGGGCCCACTCGGCCCGGGAGCCCTGCTCTGGCCTTTTCTCGGCTTGGCGGCTTGGGTCGGGGCCTGGGGCCCTGTGCCCTTTATCCTTCTCTTGTGGGCCCCTCTTGCCTGGGGGGGATTCCTCTCTGCATTCTCCGTCGGGTGCTTATTGGGCGGGGGCGTGGCTCTCTGGGGTGGTTCGCTGGGGTCTCCCCGGGCCTGGGGGGCTGCCGTCTGCTGGGGTGGCGATGTCCGGGCCCGATGGCCTCGGACCCCGGGGTGTCGCTACAGGCCCCCCCACAACAGTTCTAGCCACACCCAGTGGACAAACCACACACACACACACACACACACACACACACACACACACACACACACACACACACACACACACACACACACACACACACACACACACACACACACACACACACACACACACACACACACACTTCCACTCCTCATGAAAGGTGCTTCTGAAGTTGCTTGTTCTCTGTCATCATTTGTTCAAACTCTCAAAATAATGTTCCTCTTTTGTTGTTGCCTCTTTGTGAATTCATGTTCCTGCTTCACGTTACTGTCTAGTTAGAGCTGCTCAGGCTGGTTAATCTAAGAAATCATCTTACTGTCTAGATAGAGCTGCTCAGGCTGGTTAATCTAAGAAATCATCTTACTGTCTAGATAGAGCTGCTCAGGCTGGTTAATCTAAGAAATCATGTTACTGTCTAGATAGAGCTGCTCAGGCTGGTTAATCTAAGAAATCATGTTACTGTCTAGATAGAGCTGCTCAGGCTGGTTAATCTAAGAAATCATCTTACTGTCTAGATAGGGCTGCTCAGGCTGGTTAATCTAAGAAATCATGTTACTGTCTAGATAGAGCTGCTCAGGCTGGTTAATCTAATAACAGTTGTAAAGTATTTGGATCAGTGTGATAACTGTAAATAATATATGTAGCACAACAAGGGTATTGTATGTTATCCCCTCCTCTCTCCCCCTCAACTTCTCTTCTAAAAAAAATGTGTGCAGAAGTATTTTTTTTCAGACTCTGGAATAAGGTTTTCAGTGAAAGGTGTTGGGGGACTTCATAAAGGAGTTAGTGAAAGGTGTTTGGAGGTTTCCTAAAGGAGTTATTATTATAAATTATTATTATTATTATCATCATCATCATTATTATTATCCACCACCTGAGGGCCTCCTGAGTCGCTGCCTTGCTGTCAGGATCAAAGCTTCAGGGATGAACGATCAACTAAACACACAGCTTGTTTGTTAACAGGAAAACAAACCTGTCATAGAAATGAGTTAAACAAAGGAGGCTGTTCCCTCTAACGTTAACCAGAGCTACACCAACACACCGTTTGATTTGCTCCCCCCTGTCCTCACCTGCTTGGGAGTGAAGGAAGCACAAACAGAGCAGAAAAAGCACCACAGAGTGAAGAGGACACGTCAGCAGCAGGTTCTTCACTTCTCCAGTGTGTTCCTGGTCTCCAGTGGAGTTTCACTGAAACGCTTCACCATCATCACAGGTCTTAAACATGGAGGGCCACAGGAATAATGGTGAGTTGGTTTCAGAGAGCTTTGCACATTGACAGTGTTACATGTTGTTGAATGGTGTTCCTCTGGGGAGTCGGAGATTTGTTCAGGACACTTTGCTGTCTTGGCTCCTCCATTGACACTGAGTGACTCCTTCATTTTGTCCTCTGACACGCTCTGAGACACAAAGATGTCTTTTCTGTGTGCGTCCAAAAGATCGAGGTGTCCAAAATGTTTTGTGTTGGAGACCAGTGGAGGTGGGGGGGTCAGAATCTACTTAAAGATGCATTCTACTGCACTCTGGACCACTAAATACTACATTGTGACATGGAGATTTGACTTCTGAACACTCATAGATTTCCATTACTCCTTGACATTTTTGCCATATCCTTTCTTGCTTTTTTTAAATGTTCTCTTTTTTTCTGTTAAGGTAATGGCTTCATTTCATTTTAATTGTTTCCACCTGTACCTGTCCCTGTCCCTGTCCCTGTCCCTGTCCCTGTCCCTGTTCCTGTACCTGTTTATGCTCCCTGTAGTTTCACATTGCTTCTATCAGCACCTGTAGACGGTGAAATAGTTTCTTTTTTCCTCTAATTAGATTTGAATAGAACATTGGATCTTATATGTTCTCTGCAGGCCTCCTATAGCTCAGTCCAACACTTTAGAACGTCACAGTCACACTGAATTAAACTGCTGAGGAACAAGCAGGACTGTCATTACTTATATCAACATCAACATTTTCATAACAAAGAATATTTTATTCTTCAATGAAAAGCATGCATGATGTACAGGGACATTTTGGAAATGAAAAATGAGATAGATCATAGGTCCATAGAATTAACACCACCTGTGTGGGTTCTGCTGATAGAATTCTTCAGCAACTTGGAAAGGAAATTCCTTCAAATTCCTTCTCTGTGCTTCAGCAGTAGGATGAGTCAGAGAATTAAGAACCAATCAGAGAACGTGTAGACCACATGGTATCCATTGACCAATCACATTGCTCCTTATTGTGCGTAATACAAACTGGAAGTCCGTTGCCAGTTGTTTACTCCAGCCGATAGTTCCCTATACTTTGGCAGCAATAGCTGAATTTAGGCAAAATTAGACGGTGAAGTAGTGATGGACATTATACACGTCTTTTAGAAGCTTCCAGCAACACGGCCGCTGCTTTTTCCGCCGTCTTTTCCTATAATTGACCGTCCAAATGACGACTGGACAACCGGCTGCCTAAAACCATGTCCTCTGATGTCCTTCACACCACCAGTGACTCCAAAAGCATCAGTGAAGCCGGTTTTGTTCCCTGTGAACCAAGACATTGAGATCTTAGACACTGGGAAGAGCGTCAGCGACTTCATAGCCAGTAAAATCGTGGCGCTGGATTCAGAGGTGCGTATCAGACCTGGTCTTCCAAACACTCAAACATTCCAGATCAAACTCCTGCTCATGCAGTCCATGTTAATGTAATATGTGCTGGTTAATCCATATGGAAACTAGTGTGCTTGTACTGTTTCCACCAATTATTTGCACAAATGACCGTTACCATTGTTTAAAGTTCAGGTTTTCAAGGGACCAAGTGTTCTGTCTCAATAATCCACCGAACAAGTCAAAACAAAATGAGTGATCGATCTCCTGGGAACGCCAAACGCCATTGTTTGTGTCTGCTTGGTTGACTTGACCATAGAGTGATTGCAGTACTTTGTGTGATGTGGTATTCAGTATTCATGAAGAAAACCCAATAGAGCCACAGGAGTGAGTCAGGAAGACCTTGTATTTTTAGCACCATTCCTCATGCACACAGTAACTGATCGAGATTCTTCATGCCCCTTTTATAGAGGCGCTTCTGGAGCTCTTTGCTGCTCATCCTCCTATTTTCAATTGTCTCAATGAAGTTGTTGGTTTCTTCAGGAGAACCAGCAGCCGTTCTCTGTGGCCAATCTGGACTGTGTGTTGAAGGCTCACCTGAGGTGGACCACCAACTTACCCCGGGTCCAGCCTTTCTATGCAGTCAAGTGCAACAACACCCCAGCAGTGGTCTCCATACTGAGCGCTCTGGGTACAGGCTTCGACTGTGCCAGCAAGGTATTCATGGGTCACTATGAAGAGTTCAGGAGCACTTCCCTGTCAGCTCACTCACTGGAAGCACACTTCACTGTCACACAGGGTGAGATCCAGCTGGCCTTGTCTCTTGGAGTCACACCAGACAAGATCATCTATGCACATCCCACCAAACCATCGTACCACATCAAGTACGCCCGCTCTCAGGGAGTAGACACAATGACTTTTGATAACCAGGAAGAGCTGCTGAAGGTTTCTTGTTGCCACGCCCAAGCCAAGTAAGTGAACTGCTCCGTATACTTGTGATTCCACGTTTGGTGCAGTTTGTAAAGACAAGGTTAATCATGGACAACGCTTCTTTCCAGATTAGTTCTTCGCATTGCTGTTGATGACTCCAAGTCCATGTTAAAGCTCAGCTCCAAGTTCGGCGCCCCCCTGTCCTCAGCTGGTACACTGCTGGAACGAGCTGCACAGCTGGGCCTACAGGTCATCGGGGTCAGCTTCCATGTGGGCTGTATGTGCACTGAAAGTTTAACCTTCAAACGGGCCATAGCAGATTCTCGACGGGTCTTTGACTTGGCGGTAAGTCATCAGCCCAGAAGCAGAGCGCTGACGGGACGACTGCTGTTTGAAGGTTTATCTGTATTTGGTCCTTTTAATTTGGGCATATCATTATCAAATATCCTCATGGTTATATCTATCCCTCCATCATCCATCCATCTGTCCCTCCATCATCCATCCATCTGTCCCTCCATCATCCATCCATCAGTCAGTCCATCAGTCCATCCATCATCCATCCATCAGTCCATCCATCAGTCCATCAGTCAGTCCATCAGTCCATCCATCATCCATCCATCATCCATCATCCATCATCCATCCATCAGTCAGTCCATCCATCAGTCCATCCATCATCCATCCATCAGTCCATCCATCAGTCCATCCATCAGTCCATCCATCATCAATCCATCAGTCCATCCATCAGTCCATCCATCATCCATCCATCAGTCCATCCATCATCCACCCATCAGTCCATCCATCAGTCCATCCATCATCCATCCATCATCCATCCATCATCCATCCATCAGTCCATCCATCATCCATCCATCAGTCCATCCATCAGTCCATCCATCATCCATCCATCAGTCCATCCATCAGTCCATCCATCAGTCCATCCATCATCCATCCATCAGTCCATCAGTCAGTCCATCCATCAGTCCATCCATCAGTCCATCCATCATCCATCCATCATCCATCCATCAGTCCATCCATCAGTCCATCCATCAGTCCATCCATCATCCATCCATCAGTCCATCCATCATCGATCCATCAGTCCATCCATCATCCATCCATCAGTCCATCCATCAGTCCATCCATCAGTCCATCCATCATCCATCCATCAGTCCATCCATCAGTCCATCCATCAGTCCATCCATCATCCATCCATCAGTCCATCAGTCAGTCCATCCATCAGTCCATCCATCATCCATCCATCAGTCCATCCATCATCCATCCATCATCCATCCATCAGTCCATCCATCATCCATCCATCAGTCCATCCATCAGTCCATCCATCAGTCCATCCATCATCCATCCATCAGTCCATCAGTCAGTCCATCCATCAGTCCATCCGTCAGTCCATCCATCAGTCCATCCGTCAGTCCATCAGTCCATCCATCACCCATCCATCATCCATCCATCAGTCCATCAGTCAGTCCATCCATCAGTCCATCCATCAGTCATTCCATCAGTCCATCAATGCAACCATCCATCATCCATCAGTCAATCCATTAGTCCATCCATCAGTCCCTCTGTCAGTCCATCCATCATCCATCCATCAGTTAATCCATCATCCACCAATCTATCCAGCATCCGTCAGTCCATCCGTCAGTCCATCCATCAGTCCATCCATCAGTCCATCATCCATCCATCAGTCCATCCATCATCCATTCATCAGTCCATCCATTAGTCCATCCATCAGTCCTTCAGTCAGTCCATCCATCAGTCCATCCGTCAGTCCATCCGTCTGTCCATCCATCAGTCCATCCATCAGTCCATCCATCAGTCCATCCGTCAGTCCATCCGTCAGTCCATCCGTCAGTCCATCCGTCAGTCCATCCATAAGTCCATCCATCATCCATCATCCTTCATCTATCATCCATCATCCATCATCCATCATCCATCATCCATCATCCATCATCCATCATCCATCATCCATCATCCATCATCCACCAGTCCATCCATCATCCATCCGTCATCCATCCATCATCCATCAGTCCATCCATCAGTCAATCCCTCATCCACCAGTCTATCCAGCATCCATCATCCATCATCCACCAGTTCATCCAGACCCCCCAGTGAGACGGACTTCCGTCAGATCAGGCAGCGAGCCAACCTTCATTGGCGAGACAATGGTGGGACAGGACCAGTGGAGTGCAGAGCAGTACACTGCCCAACATCAAACAAGGCCTTGGTTCCTCCATGGTTCCTCCATGGTTCCTCCATGGTTCCTCCATTGGAGATGAAGCCAGACGGGTTTGTTCAGCTTAGCATAGAGCAGGCAGTGAAATGGCCAACGGGAAAGTGGTGGGGACCAGGACAGGAAGCGTCTGTCTGTCAACCAGCAAGCAGCCACACCTCTGATCAATACCTTGGTCCTACACCTGCTTCTCAGGAATCGCTGGGCTTCAAGATGAGCCTCCTGGATATCGGTGGAGGATTCAGTGGAACAGAGGACTTTGGGAACTTTGATGAGGTAAATGTGTGTTGATGAGAACTGCTCCAAACATTTCCAGGTCTCAAGGTAGCAGCTCTCTGACTTCTGATGGTGACCCTGTGTCACAGCCCTCAGCTTCCAGGGCCTGTACCCAATACCAGGGAAACTGTAGAGTACCACTCCAACCTTTTCTCTTTCTTCCTGATAGTTTTCAGCCGTCATCAATGAATCGCTGGAGGAATTCTTCCCGCCTGAGAGTGGGGTGAGGATTATCGCAGAACCAGGTCGATACTATGTGGAATCAGCATTCACACTGGTCCTGAACGTCATTGGCAAAAGAGTCGTCATTAATGAAACGGAAGAAAACGGCGGTAAATATCCTCCAACAGATGTTTGTTTCTCCAATCCAGTGGCAGCAGTCATTTCCACTGTTGTTGCTGAACATGTTCACGTCGTTCAAAGATCCTAAAGTCTTGATTGTTTGCCTCCAGCTCATGTTTGGAGCTTTTTGTTCTTCACACTGAATCCCCACGGATCTTTTCAAATGTTCCATATCACTGTGCTCTGATACTCTGTTGGAAGCT
>NC_137647.1:24577477-24639977 GCF_963383615.2 Lipophrys pholis | reverse complement strand
TGATTTTAATGCTGTTGTTGACTGGAGAGTCATTTCCTCATCTGGACCAACACCACTTTGTGAGCTGACTTTCTGAGAAGGTATTTTCTGTTGAACCTCAATCATCTCCTCCAATGTTTGTTTCTACATTTGGGATTATTTTCAAACTAAAAAACATTCAACAATCTGGTGACACTAATACATACAGTGACAATGAGTGTGAATTCTTGATGGTGCTGGATGGATATGATGGTTGGATGTCATGATGGTTCGGTGTATTGGTTGGATGTGGTGTTGGATGTGGTGGTTGGATGTGGTGGTTGGATGTGATGTTGATGTGATGATGGATGTGGTGGTTGGATGTGATGATGGATGTGATGTGATGATGGATGTGGTGGTTGGATGTGGTGGTTGGATGTGATGTTGATGTGATGATGGATGTGGTGGTTGGATGTGATGATGGATGTGATGTGATGATGGATGTGGTGGTTGGATGTGATGATGGATGTCTCAGTTGGATGTGATATTGGATGTAGATTTTGGATGGGGCGGTTGAATTTGGTGGTTGGATGTGATGATGGATCTGGTGTCCAGACTGAGATTGGTTCATCATCAGACCAACGCTCATCATAGACTTTTCTTAGTATTTTTACTTCTCTGGCCTGTCTGCCTCTCTCTCTCTCTCTTCTATTCCTCTCTCTCTCTCCCTCTTCTATTCCTCTCTCTCTCCCTCTTCTATTCCTCTCTCTCTCTCTCTCTCTTCTATTCCTCTCTCTCTCCCTCTTCTATTCCTCTCTCTCTCCCTCTTCTATTCCTCTCTCTCCCTGTCCTATCCCATGTACTACTCCCCCCAACCGGTCAAGGCGGATGCCCCCCCCCTTCCAGAGTCTAGGCTCCGCCCCCTTTCTTCCTGAAGAGGGACTTCTTATGAACTGTTCTTCCTGAGAGGGAGTTCTTCCTGGTTTCCTCTGTTGCTTGTTCCATCTGCTGCTCTGGAAGGTTTAGTTGGGTTCTGTTGTTCTCTATCATTGTAAGAGGTTCTGGAAGGTTTAGTTGGGTTCTGTTGTTCTCTATCATTGTAAGAGGTTCTGGAAGGTTTAGTTGGGTTCTGTTGTTCTCTATCATTGTAAGAGGTTCTGGAAGGTTTAGTTGGGTTCTGTTGTTCTCTATCATTGTAAGAGGTTCTGAGATGTTTGTTGATGTGATTTAGAGCTTTACAAATAAAATTGAATTGAATTGAATTGTTTGGATGTGATGTTGGATTCGATGTTGGGTGTGGTGGTTGGATGTGATGGACTTTGCCCAGATGGCCTTCCAGAGTTCTGCAGACCTGATTGAACCAGAACCAATAAAACATCATGAAACACGTCACGCTTTTCTGTCATGGTTTCATCTGCTGGCGTCACTAAAGTGTCCAGGAGGAGCTGGACACTTTGGACCACATTGAAGACAGGAAGCTACAGAATCAACGGAAATAATAACAGACAGGGACGTTATGCTTGGATATAATACATAATATTAATAATAATAATAATAATAATGAATGAGAGTTTTAGCAGGTGAAAGTCAAATAAAAGTAACAAAAAGAAGTCACTTCAATCTGAGTACGGTACACTACAATACTGTACTGTACTACCTACTACTATACTACTATACGATATTACAGTACAGTACAATATGATACGGTACAGTACGGTACACTGCAATAAGGATACAATACCATACGGTATTGTATGGTATTTGTACTGTACTGTACACTCCAATATGATATGGTACGGTGCAGTACAATATAGCCTTGTTTCCACAGTGCCCCTTGGTGCCGGTGCCGGTCGAGTCGTAACCGGTTGTTGTGTGTTTCCACTGACTCAGAACAGTTACCAACCGGTACCATTGGTAACCATTTCTCGCTACCCCTCCACTTGGGGTACCAGGCGCAACCTGCCGGATATGAGGGGGAGGAGCAACACTGCCGTCTGCTCATTGGTCCGTGACAACCGCTATTCTACTGTCAAGCCCGCCATTTCACATCAGTCAGATAACTACTATAGCCTTGTTTGAAACTTGTAAATGTCTGTGGATCCATGGTCCACTCAGGAGGTGCAGACGCTCCTCTCCATAATCGGAGAGTAAAACATCCAGAAAGAGCTGAGACGAGAAAACTTCCAGCGTGGTGTCGGAGTGGGTGGGTTCCCTCGGCTTCAGCATGAGCCCCGCTCAATGCCGAGACAAGCTGAAGCAACTGCGGCGTGATTACCGTAAAGTAAAGGACCACAACATACAGTGACACACACAGTGACACACACAGTGACACACACAGTGACACACAGTGACACACACAGTGACACACAGTGACACACACAGTGACACACAGCGACACACAGTGACACACACAGTGACACACACAGTGACACACAGTGACACACACAGTGACACACCCACAGCGACACACAGTGACACACAGTGACACACAGTGACACACAGTGACACACAGTGACACAGTGACACACACAGTGACACACAGCGACACACACAGTGACACACAGCGACACACAGTGACACACAGCGACATACAGTGACACACAGTGACACACAGCGACATACAGTGACACACAGTGACACACAGCGACATATAGCAACACACAGTGACAAACACACCGACACACAGTGACACAGTGACACACAGGGACACACAGCGACACACACAGTGACACACAGTGACACACAGCATCACACAGTGACACACCGTGGCACACACAGCGACACACAGTGACACACACAGTGACACACAGTGACACACACAGCGACATACAGTGACACACACAGGGACACACAGCGACTTACAGTGACACACACAGGGACACACAGCGACACACACAGTGACACACAGCATCACACAGTGACACACCGTGGCACACACAGCGACACACAGTGACATACAGTGACACACACAGGGACACACAGTGACACACACAGCGACACACAGCGACACACACAGTGACACATAGCGACACACAGTGGCACACACAGCGACACACACTGACACACAGCGACACACAGTGACACACACAGCGACACACAGCGACACACAGTGACACACAGCGACACACAGTGACACACACAGTGACACACAGCGACACACAGCGACACACAGTGACACACAGCGACAAACAGTGACACACAGTGACACACAGCGACAAACAGTGACACACAGTGACACACACAGCGACACACACAGTGACACTAAGCGACACACAGCGACACACAGTGACTCACACAGTGACACACAGCGACACACACAGCGACACACAGTGACAAACAGCGACAAACAGTGACACACAGTGACACACACAGTGACACACACAGTGACACATAGCGACACACAGTGGCACACACAGCGACACACAGTGACACACACAGTGACACACATTGACACACAGCGACACACAGTGACACACACAGTGACACACACAGTGACACACAGTGACACACAGCAACACACAGTGACACACAGTGACACACACAGTGACTCATACAGTGACACACAGTGACACACAGTGACACACACAGTGAGTCATACAGTGACACACACAGTGACACACACAGTGACACACAGTGACACACACAGTGACACACACAGTGACACATAGCGACACACAGTGGCACACACAGCGACACACAGTGACACACACAGTGACACACATTGACACACAGCGACACACAGTGACACACACAGTGACACACACAGTGACACACAGTGACACACAGCAACACACAGTGACACACAGTGACACACACAGTGACTCATACAGTGACACACAGTGACACACAGTGACACACACAGTGAGTCATACAGTGACACACACAGTGACACACACAGTGACACACAGTGACACACAGTGACACACAGCGACACACAGTGACACACAGTGACACACACAGTGACACACAGCGAGACACAGTGACACACACAGCGACACACACAGTGACACTAAGCGACACACAGCGACACACAGCGACACACAGCGACACACACAGCGACACACAGTGACAAACAGCGACAAACAGTGACACACAGTGACACACACAGTGACACACACAGTGACACATAGCGACACACAGTGGCACACACAGCGACACACAGTGACACACACAGTGACACACATTGACACACAGCGACACACAGTGACACACACAGTGACACACACAGTGACACACAGTGACACACAGCAACACACAGTGACACACAGTGACACACACAGTGACTCATACAGTGACACACAGTGACACACAGTGACACACACAGTGAGTCATACAGTGACACACACAGTGACACACACAGTGACACACAGTGACACACAGTGACACACAGCGACACACAGTGACACACAGTGACACACACAGTGACACACAGCGAGACACAGTGACACACACAGTGACACACACAGTGACACACAGTGACACACAGTGACACACAGCGACACACATTGACACACAGCGACACACAGTGACACACAGCGACACACAGTGACACACACAGTGACACACACATTGACACACAGCGACACACAGTGACACACAGCGACACACATTGACACACAGCGACACACAGTGACACACAAAGTGACACACAGTGACACACAGTGACACACACAGTGACACACAGTGACACAAACTGTGACACACACAGTGACACACAGTGACACACAGTGACACACAGCAACACACAGTGACACACACAGTGACACACACAGTGACACACAGCGACACACACAGTGACACACAGTGACACACAGCATCACACAGCGACACACAGTGACACACAGTGACACACAGCGACATACAGTGACACACAGGGACACACAGTGACACACACAGCGACACACAGCAACAGAAAGTGACACATAGCGACACACACTGACACACAGCGACACACAGTGACACACAGTGACACACAGCGACATATAGCAACACACAGTAACAAACACAGCGACACACAGTGACACAGTGACACACAGCGACATACAGTGACACACAGCGACATACAGTGACACACACAGGGACACACAGCGACATACAGTGACACACACAGGGACACACAGCGACACACACAGTGACACACAGTGACACACAGCATCACACAGTGACACACAGTGGCACACACAGCGACACAGTGACACACAGTGACACACAGTGACACACACTGTGACACACAGTGACACACACTGACACACAGCGACACACAGTGACACACAGCGACATATAGCAACACACAGTAACAAACACAGCGACACACAGTGACACAGCGACATACAGTGACACACACAGGGACACACAGCGACACACACAGTGACACACAGTGACACACAGCATCACACAGTGACACACCGTGGCACACACAGCGACACACAGTGACACACAGTGACACACAGCGACATACAGTGACACACGCAGTGACACACACAGTGACACACACTGACACACAGAATGACACATTGTAGTACAGTGACAGCACTGGTTAGCATTCATGCCTGTCCACACGCGAATGCCGTTTCATGAAAACTTATTGTTTTTGGCTGATCATCCACATGGTGCAGCATTTTAGGAGCCCGAAAACAGTTTTTTTTTTTACACGTGTCCCAGAGTAGGGAAATTCTAAAACGCCGGTTCTGCTTTGAGATGTGGCCAGGTAAGACAAACATCTGTGAAAAACGCTGATGTCATCACTCGCCTCCCATTCCCACAGAGGTCAGCGGCGTCACCTAATAACCTCCATAATGGCAGAATACGTTTTCCACGTCAAGCTGCAGAAGCTACTGATGGTTTAATAGGTGATGTGTTGGATTTCTCGAGGAGCAGGGTCTACTTCTATATTTCTATGTGCGCCATGTATTTGGTGAGTCACAGCGCCCCTAAAGGCCTGGCATATGTACTACATGCCCTTAGGTATGGTATTGAGCCGTTTTCATATTAATGTTTGGACAGGACCTAAAGCTCTTAACAAAGAAAGATCAGATTATTGAGTCATTACAAGAAGACCTAAAATTCAAATGCAAAATAAACTCTCTAATGTTTGTATAATAATATAAAATTCATTAAAGCTGCTTGAAAAGCACAAGTGAACCATCATTCCATTTATACAAAACAGCAAGCCTGAGTGAAGGAGGAATATTCCTCGAATATAAAAGGCAGTGTAAAAGGGGCTACGATTCCTCCCTCAACCGTCACCTCTATACCTGGAGGTTGAGAAGATGAAGGTGAAGGTGAAGGCCTTGTTATGCTCATCTTCACAGTCAGATCCATCACTGTCCACAGGTATGTCCTCTGAAAAGCACACCAGCATATGCAAATGTAAAACCAATTACATTTCACACATAAAGCTGTTGAAGTCTTTTAACTTGATAATTCTTCCATGTCGTCTGCCAGTTTAGCCTCACTGTTACAGAGACAACAGCTCTGCATTCTTCCATGAGTTTTGCCACCATGTTGGTTTCATGATACTGAGACAATAAATAGCCCTTTAATATGGAAATACAGACCCAGGAAGTGTCTTCAACCTGAAGCTGGATGCTTGAGCCCACATTGGAGAGAGGAGGGACGATTTGGAAGCACACAAGCAGTCCTCTGCTGTGATTGGGCTGGAGAGGACGGGCTGGAGAGGACGGGCTGGAGAGGACGGGCTGGAGAGGACGGGCAGTGACCAAACGGTCACTGAGAGGTGGTTCCCAGGAAGAAAAGGAGCATCCAGAGTCAATAAAGGTGGCTGATTTGTTTGATTCGCCCTCTCTCTCCTTCACCCTAAGTGTTGGGAGGAGCACGGCCGTCCTGTGCAGCTGCTATGTGGTGAGAATGTTCTTGTTAAATAAATTAAGGACCCATTGACTGCTGTGTGTTCTTTGTTTGTTGTTTGGGGCCCCCTAGTGGCCGTTTCATGGTAAAATCTTTAGTTGTCTCATTGCTGACGTCATTTCCGGTCTAGACAGGAAGTGACATAGATGTGCTGTGGAGAGAACATTTCTGTGGCCGTTTTCCAATTCTTCAAGCACCAGTGTGTACTCGCCTACGTCATGAGTAACTACTGGCAGGGCGTCCTCGGAAGGGCGGAAATGCAAATTTAGAGGACGCATCGATGTTAATGGAGAATTGGAACACGAGTACTTGATGACGCGATGGCTGTCATGGCTGGATGATGGACCCTGAAGCTGAGGAGGAGGAGGAGGAGGAGGAAGAGGAGGAGGAGGAGGAGGAGGAGAAGGAGAAGGAGGAGTAGGAGGAGAAGGAGGAGGGGGAGGAGGAGGAATAGGAGGAGGTGGAGGAGGGGGAGGAGGAGAAGGAGGAGAAGGAGGAGGAGAAGGAGAAGGGGGAGGAGGAGGAGGAGGAGGAGGAAGAGGAATAGGAGGAGGTGGAGGAGGAGGAGGAGGAGGGGGAGGAAGAGGAATAGGAGGAGGAGGAGGGGGAGGAGGAGGAGGAGGAGGAGGAGGAGGAGGAGGAGGAGGAGGAGGAGGAGGAACCTGTTGTCTCTGGTTCAGCAGTGTTGGTCATTATGGTGGTACTCGGAGAACCAAGTATTTTCTGGGTGGTACTTGGTGTAAAAAGTTTGAGAACCACTGATCTAGACGGTATCTCTCTACCTCCCGCACATGTTCAGGCTCCTTCCCCCCCAGCGAGGTCACATTCCATGTCCCAAAAGCCAGGTTCTGTGTCCGGGGATCAGGTCGTCAAGGCCCTGGCGTCGACTGCCACCCAATCCACACAGCACCCGACCCCTACGGTAGCCTCTGTGGGTGGTGGGCTCACAGGAGGAAGAGGAGGGACCCGGATCATCCCTTCGGGCTGGGCCCGGTCGGGCCCCATGGGCAAAGGCCCGGCCACCAGGCACTGGCATACGAGCCCCAACCCCAGGACTGGCTCCAGGGGGAGGCCCCGGCTGCACCTTACCGGGCCACGTCACGCTTCTCTTTCATGTTTGTTCATAGGGGCTTGTTGATTTTATTGATTTTATTTTCATTCATTCTTTATGAGTCAAAACAGGAGGGAAAGTTATGGAACTCTTGTTTTGTCTCATAAAGAAGGATGTGTAATGTTCAGTCTGTGCTGCTCTTGGTGTCCTTCAATACAGACTCAAAACAGTTCAGCCTTTAAGAAGGAGCTGTCTGTCTTCAGAGTGAGACAAACTCCTGGACAATCATGCAGAGGTTGGACTGGGACTTTGTCTCTTCTTGCAAGAATAATGGAATCACATTGTCTTCAACGTTCTCAAATGGCTCTCAGTCTCATTCCTGTGTTTTCTGTCTCCCTGAGGTTTTCTTATGAGGAAAATTCTCTTGACATTTGAATAAATATTTGTCACAAAAAACTCATAAATTACAATATATATATATATATATATATATATATATATATATATATACACTTTTTGCCCCCGATACTGATCCGATTTTTCAGAATTGAGTATCGGCCGATACCGATACTTTCCCGATCCGATACTTACATTGCTATTGCAAATATACTCAATAGTGTATTTTTGGAGCAGCTAAGATGTCTGAAGCTAAAAGCATTATTGGCAGAAGTTTTGTTTACCTAGAAATTATTGTAAAACTCACTTATTGAATCAAAATTCTTCTCTTTCTCTTTAGTTGTAGTTGTAAACTGAGGGTACATTTGCAGGAATTTATGAAAATATGAGCAATCCCTGTGTAATTCCTGCCCTGTTATAACATGATGCCAGCGGCTAATAGTCCAGTGTGACTTATATATGTGCTTTTTTTTCTTTTAAAATTTTGCGGGTGCAGCTTATATTGAGGTGTGCTCAAGAGTCCGGAAAATACGGTAGATTGAATCCATTCCAGGTTAGACTCAATCCAGTCCAGAATAGAATGAACACAGTCCAGATTGAATTCACTCTAAAATAGATTGAATCCATTCCAGTCTCATGAATTGCCGCAATGTCAACTACAACAGCCGCCATGAGATCAGGAAAACAACAGGCTTCGATAGACGTCCAGAATGGAAGAAGAGTGGCTGCAGCCTCATGTGGAGACAAAGAGGTGCAACGGCTGTGAAAGGAGCACACAGCATGTGTTCACACTAGAGCTGTCACGGTACACATTGCACCTGGTACACACTGTACCTGGGAGTGGAGGTCAGGGTTCAGTACAACTGAAAATAACAAGTTGAGCATTTTGTCCTTTATTCCGACCAGACTGCATTCCTGTTATAAAAAGTAATACATATACAGAATGGGAGGGACGGGTCGGGTGTTTAATTCACTAACTCTCACTGCCACCTCATGTTTCCTTTGCCTGCCAACGGGCGGCGCCTCCTGCACCAAGGCCATCAGCTCCTGCTGTCAATCAGCTGCACTGCCATACCATTCATGTCAGGTTCTGCAGTGAGGTTCCGTAGTGAGGTTCTGTAGGTTATGTACTGAGGTTATTTAGTGAGGTTATGTAGGCTCTGTGGTAAGGCTCTGTAGTGGAATTCTGCAGTGAAGTTCTGTAGGTTCTGTTGTGAGGTTCTGTAGTGAGGTTCTGTAATGAGGTTCTGTAGTAAGGTGCTGTAGTGAGGTTCTGTAAGCTCTGTGGTGAGGTTCTGTACTGAGATTCTGTAGGTTCTGTACTGAGGTTATGTAGTGAGGTTCTGTGGTGAGATTCTGTAGTGAGGTTCTGTAGTAGAGTTCGATAGTTAGGTTCTTTAGTGAGGTTCTGTAGGCTCTGTGGTAAGGCTCTGCAGTGAAGTTCTGCAGTGAGGTTCTGTAGGTTCTGTAGTCATGTTCTCCAGATAGGTTCTGTAATAATGTTCTGTAGTGAGGTGCTGTAATGACGTTCTGTAGGCTCCTGAAATTTGAAGATGTACATTTTGTGTTCTGTAGGTTCTGTTATGAGGTTCTGTAGTGAGATTCTTTAATGATGTTCTGTAGTGAGGTGCTGTAGTAAGGTTCTGTAATGAGGTTCTGTAGGCTCCTGAAATTTGAAGATGTACATTCTGTGTTCTGTAGGTTCTGTTGTGAGGTTCTGTAGTGAGGTTCTGTAATGCTGTTCTGTAGTGAGGTGCTGTAGTAAGGTTCTGTAGTGAGGTTCTGTAGTGAGGTTCTGTAATGATGTTCTGTAGTGAGGTGCTGTAGTGAGGTTCTGTAATGCTGTTCTTTAGTGAGGTGCTGTAGTAAGGTTCTGTAGTGAGGTTCTGTAATGATGTTCTGTAGTGAGGTGCTGTAGTGACGTTCTGTAGGCTCCTGAAATTTGAAGATGTACATTTTGTGTTCTGTAGGTTCTGTTATGAGGTTCTGTAGTGAGATTCTTTAATGATGTTCTGTGGTGAGGTGCTGTAGTAAGGTTCTGTAATGAGGTTCTGTAGGCTCCTGAAATCTGAAGATGTACATTCTGTGTTCTGTAGGTTCTGTTGTGAGGTTCTGTAATGATGTTCTGTAGTGAGGTGCTGTAGTAAGGTTCTGCAGTGAGGTTCTATAGGCTCCTGCAATTTGAAGAAGTACATTCTGTGTTCTGTAGGTTCTGTTGTGAGGTTCTGTAATGATGTTCTGTAGTGAGGTGCTGTAGTGAGGTTCTGTACTGCTGTTCTGTAGTGAGGTGCTGTAGTAAGGTTCTGTAGTGAGGTTCTGTAATGATGTTCTGTAGTGAGGTGCTGTAGTGAAGTGCTGTAGTGAGGTTTTGTAATAAGGTTCTGTAGTGAGGTTTTGTAGTGAGGTTCTGTAATGCTGTTCTGTAGTGAGGTGCTGTAGTAAGGTTCTGTAGTGAGGTTCTGTAATGATGTTCTTTAGTGAGGTACTGTAGTGAGGTTCTGTAATGCTGTTCTTTAGTGAGGTGCTGTAGTAAGGTTCTGTAGTGAGGTTCTGTAATGATGTTCTGTAGTGAGGTTCTGTAGTGAGGGGCTGTAGTGAGGTGCTGTAGTGAGGTTCTGTAATGAGGTTCTGTAGGCTCCTGAAATTTGAAGATGTACATTCTGTGTTCTGTAGGTTCTGTTGTGAGGTTCTGTAATGCTGTTCTGTAGTGAGGTGCTTTAGTGAGGTTTTGTAATGCTGTTCTTTAGTGAGGTGCTGTAGTGAGGTTCTGTAATGAGGTTCTGTAGGCTCCTGAAATTTGAAGATGTACATTCTGTGTTCTGTAGGTTCTGTTGTAAGGTTCTGTAGTGAGGTGCTGTAGCACTGTTCTGTAGTGAGGTGCTGTAGTAAGGTTCTGTAGTGAGGTTCTGTAATGATGTTCTGTAGTGAGGTGCTGTAGTGAGGTTCTGTAGTGAGGTTTTGTAGTGAGGGGCTGTAGTGAGGTGCTGTAGTGAGGTTTTGTAGTGAGGTTCTGTAGTGAGGTTTTGTAGTGAGGTTCTGTAATGCTGTTCTGTAGTGAGGTGCTGTAGTAAGGTTCTGTAGTGAGGTTCTGTAGTGAGGTGCTGTAGTGAGGTGCTGTAGTGAGGCTTTGTAGTGAGGTTCTGTAATGCTGTTCTGTAGTGAGGTGCTGTAGTGAGGCTTTGTAGTGAGGTTCTGTAATGCTGTTCTGTAGTGAGGTGCTGCAATGAGGTTCTGTAATGCTGTTCTGTAATGAGGTGCTGTAGTGAGGTTCTGTAGTGAGGTTCTGTAATGCTGTTCTGTAGTGAGGTTCTGTAGTGAGGGGCTGTAGTGAGGTGCTGTAGTGAGGTTCTGTAATGAGGTTCTGTAGGCTCCTGAAATTTGAAGATGTACATTCTGTGTTCTGTAGGTTCTGTTGTGAGGTTCTGTAATGCTGTTCTGTAGTGAGGTGCTTTAGTGAGGTTCTGTAATGCTGTTCTTTAGTGAGGTGCTGTAGTGAGGTTCTGTAATGAGGTTCTGTAGGCTCCTGAAATTTGAAGATGTACATTCTGTGTTCTGTAGGTTCTGTAGTAAGGTTCTGTAGTGAGGTTCTGTAATGATGTTCTGTAGTGAGGTGCTGTAGTGAGGTTTTGTAGTGAGGGGCTGTAGTGAGGTGCTGTAGTGAGGTTTTGTAGTGAGGTTCTGTAGTGAGGTTTTGTAGTGAGGTTCTGTAATGCTGTTCTGTAGTGAGGTGCTGTAGTAAGGTTCTGTAGTGAGGTTCTGTAGTGAGGTGCTGTAGTGAGGCTTTGTAGTGAGGTTCTGTAATGCTGTTCTGTAGTGAGGTGCTGTAGTGAGGCTTTGTAGTGAGGTTCTGTAATGCTGTTCTGTAGTGAGGTGCTGTAGTGAGGTTCTGTAGTGAGGTTTTGTAGTGAGGTTCTGTAATGCTGTTCTGTAGTGAGGTGCTGCAATGAGGTTCTGTAATGCTGTTCTGTAGTGAGGTTCTGTAGTGAGGTTCTGTAATGCTGTTCTGTAGTGAGGTGCTGTAGTGAGGTGCTTTAGTGAGGTTCTGTAGTGAGGTTTTGTAGTGAGGTTCTGTAATGCTGTTCTGTAGTGAGGTGATGTAATGACGTTCTGTAGGCTCCTGAAATTTGAAGATGTACATTCTGTGTTCTTTAGGTTCTGTTATGAGGTTCTGTAGTGAGGTTCTTTAATGATGTTCTGTAGTGAGGTGCTGTAGTAAGGTTCTGTAATGAGGTTCTGTAGGCTCCTGAACATTGAAGATGTACATTCTGTGTTCTGTAGGTTCTGTAGTGAGGTTCTTAAATGCTGTTCTGTAGTGAGGTGCTGTAGTAAGGTTCTGTCGTGAGGTTCTGTAATGATGTTCTGTAGTGAGGTGCTGTAGTTAGGTTCTGTAATGCTGTTCTTTAGTGAGGTGCTGTAGTAAGGTTCTGTAGTGAGGTTCTGTAATGATGTTCTGTAGTGAGGTGCTGTAGTGAGGTTCTGTAGTGAGGTTTTGAAGTGAGGTTCTGTAGTGAGGTTTTGTAGTGAGGTTCTGTAATGCTGTTCTGTAGTGAGGTTCTGTAGTGAGGTTCTGTAGTGAGGTTCTGTAATGCTGTTCTGTAGTGAGGTTCTGTAGTGAGGTTCTGTAATGCTGTTCTGTAGTGAGGTGCTGTAGTGAGGTTCTGTAATGCTGTTCTGTAGTGAGGTGATGTAATGACGTTCTGTAGGCTCCTGAAATTTGAAGATGTACATTCTGTGTTCTTTAGGTTCTGTTATGAGGTTCTGTAGTGAGGTTCTTTAATGATGTTCTCTAGTGAGGTACTGTAGTAAGGTTCTGTAATGAGGTTCTGTAGGCTCCTGAAATTTGAAGATGTACATTCTGTGTTCTGTAGGTTCTGTCGTGAGGTTCTGTAATGCTGTTCTGTAGTGAGGTGCTTTAGTAAGGTTCTGTCATGAGGTTCTGTAATGATGTTCTGTAGTGAGGTGCTGTAGTGAGGTTCTGTAATGCTGTTCTTTAGTGAGGTGCTGTAGTAAGGTTCTGTAGTGAGGTTCCGTAATGATGTTCTGTAGTGAGGTGCTGTAGTGAGGTTCTGTAGTGAGGTTTTGTAGTGAGGTTCTGTAGTGAGGTTTTGTAGTGAGGTTATGTAATGCTGTTCTGTAGTGAGGTTCTGTAGTGAGGTTCTGTAATGATGTTCTGTAGTGAGGTGCTGTAGTGAGGTTCTGTAATGCTGTTCTGTAGTGAGGTGCTGTAGTAAGGTTCTGTAGTGAGGTTTTGTAGTGAGGTGCTGTAGTGAGGTTTTGTAGTGAGGTTCTGGAGTGAGGTTTTGTAGTGAGGTTCTGGAGTGAGGTTTTGTAGTGAGATGCTGTAGTGAGGTTTTGTAGTGAGGTTCTGGAGTGAGGTTTTGTAGTGAGGTTCTGTAATGCTGTTCTGTAGTGAGGTGCTATAGTGAGGTTCTGTAGTGAGGTTTTGCAGTGAGGTTCTGTAGTGAGGTGCTGTAGTGAGGTTTTGCAGTGAGGTTTTGTAGTGAGGTGCTGTAGTGAGGTTTTGCAGTGAGGTTTTGTAGTGAGGTTCTGTAGTGAGGTTCTGTAGTGAGGTGCTGTAGTGAGGTGCTTTAGTGAGGTTTTGCAGTGAGGTTCTGTAGTGAGGTTCTGTAGTGAGGTGCTGTAGTGAGGTTCTGTAGGTTTGAATTTGACTTTATTGTAAGGAAAGCCCCTTGAGATGCAACATCTCGTTTACCAGGGGGACCGAAGGAACACAGAACATAAAGACACAGAACATAAAACATTTGACATGAAGTTCCACTAACCAGCACAATACATAATAGTGTAACTCTGGACAACAATAAGACAGACATGAAGTACCTGACTATCTTGCTCATACAGTCAATAAGAATAAAAATACCGCAAACTGCATATCACATGGAATCAATATAAAAAAAAAAAAAAGCAAGACAAAACAATTTGTCACAAACAAACAATCAGTCCTGAGGACAGTTTATAGTATATAGTATATAGTATATAGTATATAGTATATAGGGAAGACCTAAAGAGTCCATTAGAGGTTCTAGACTTCAGGGAAACAGGTCAGTGAGTCCAGTCATTTGGGGCCTTGAAAGAGAAAGACCTCCGACCGGCCTCCTTTTCAAAGGAACATTGAAGGATAAATATTGAGAACTTCTGAGAGAATAAGTTGATGTGGATGGAACTAGTAAACATTTTAAGTACTGGGGTACATTAAAGTATATACATATGAAAATGAATTGCAGCCAGTGACACTGTCGTCTTTCATCGGGCTGTAACCAGTTCAGTTGATCATATAGTACACGGTGGTGCGTTCTATATGGGCACTTTAATATAAATCTACAGAGTATTAAAGAGAACTTTAAGTGGTTTAAGATATTTATCGTATGTATTTTGGTAGACTATGTCAGCATAGTCGATAATAGGTAAGAGTAATTGTGTTATGATTTTCTTTCTTATTTGTGTAGTAAAGCAGATAGATGATCGATAAAGAGGCATCAGACATGAGTATGTGTGTTTAATTATATAATCAATATGTGGTTTAAAATCTAGTTCTGGATCAAGCCAGACACCTACTGTAAGTACTTGATAGCAGTTTCTCCTATCATTATAGAGCCTTTATCAAAAGTAATGTTTAAATTGGCAGAGCGAAGGCGATGGCGTGTACCAAAAGAGCGTACAGGTTGATTCTTTCAAATTCATTTTTAACAAATTCAGATTGATCCAGTTTTCAACTGAGTACTACTCTCTACTCGAGAAGTAGACAACAGTGTCATCGGCGTACAGATGAGTATGACAGGTTTTACACATTTGAGGAAGGTCGTTAATAAAAATGGAAAATAAAAGTGGGCCAAGAGTAGAGCCCTGTGGCACACCTTTCACTACAATGCAGGACTGAGTACCTTTAAAAGCGAATTTTTAAATTGACGTTTATTGTGAAGATAAGCATTAAACCATAAGAGAGCATTCCTGCTCAGGCTTATTGATCTGAGTTTGTCTCGTAGCAAATAATGGTCAACTAAGTCGAAGGCTTTTGAGAGGTCAAGAAATATAAGACCTGTATATTGATTCTGATCACAGGAAGAGAAAACATCATTAGTACATTTAAGTAAAGCTGTTGTGGAGTAACCAGAGCGGAAACCTGATTGATGAGTAGATAGAATGTCAAATTGATTCAAATAGTTTTGTAGTTGATGAAAAATTATTTTCTCAAACATTTTGGTTATAGGACATAAAATAGAGCTATAGCGGTAGTTGGATTATCTGTTTGATCACCTCCTTTGAAAATTGGAGTTACTCTTGCAGTTTTCCAGATGCTTGGGATGGAGCATGTGTTAATAAGTCAGTTAGTGGGTATATTAGTACACTAACTCCGAGTTTTAGAAATTTAACGTCCAGACCACCAGGACCAGCACTACTATGATTTTTAAGTTCACTTATTGATTGAGTTCCATCTGACAGGGAGATTTGATTGAATGAGAATGAAGCTGATCGGGGATTATATCATCCGGTGGTCTTAAGGAGTTTGTGTAGTCAGTGTGCTGTGCACTGAGACGTATTGGTTAAAGGCTTCAGAGAGCTAACCCTAACCCCAACCCTAAGCCTAACCCTAACACTAACCCTCACCCTAACCCCAACCCTCACCCTCACCCTCACCCTCACCCTAACCCTCACCCTCACCCTCACACTCACCCTAACCCCAACCCTAACACTAACCCTAACCCTCACCCTAACCCTCACCCTAACCCCAACCCTAACCCTAACCCTAATCCTAACCCTAACCCCAACCCTAACCCTAACCCTAAGCCTAACCCCAACCCCAACCCTCACCCTAACCCTAACCCTCACCCTCACCCTCACCCTCACCCTCACCCTAACCCTCACCCTCACCCTCACCCTCACCCCAACCCTCACCCTCACCCTCACCCTCACACTCACCCTAACCCCAACCCTAACACTAACCCTAACCCTCACCCTCACCCTCACCCTAACCCCAACCCTAAGCCTAACCCTAACCCTAACCCTAATCCTAACCCTAACCCCAACCCTAACACTAACCCAAACACTAACCCCAACCCTCACCCCAACCCTCACCCTCACGCTCACCCTCACCCTATCCCCAACCCCCACCCTCACCCCAACCCTCACCCTCACCCTCACCCTATCCCCAACCCCCACCCTCACCCCAACCCTAACCCTCACCCTAACCCTCACCCTAACCCCAACCCTAAGCCTAAGCCTAACCCTAACCCTAATCCTAACCCTAACCCCAACCCTAACACTAACCCAAACACTAACCCCAACCCTCACCCCAACCCTCACCCTCACCCTCACCCTATCCCCAACCCCCACCCTCACCCCAACCCTCACCCTCACGCTCACCCTCACCCTATCCCCAACCCCCACCCTCACCCCAACCCTCACCCTCACCCTCACCCTATCCCCAACCCCCACCCTCACCCCAACCCCCACCCTCACCCTAACCCTCACCCTCACCCTCACCCTCACCCTAACCCCAACCCCCACCCTCACCCCAACCCCCACCCTCACCCTAACCCTCACCCTCACCCTCACCCTAACCCCAACCCCCACCCTCACCCTCACCCTAACCCTCACCCTAACCCAACCCCCACCCTCACCCTCACCCTAACCCTAATCCTAACCCTAACCCCAACCCTAACCCTAACCCTAACCCTAAGCCTAACCCTAACCCCAACCCCAACCCTCACCCTAACCCTAACCCTCACCCTCACCCTCACCCTCACCCTCACCCTCACCCTCACCCTAACCCTCACCCTCACCCTCACCCTCACCCCAACCCTCACCCTCACCCTCACCCTCACACTCACCCTAACCCCAACCCTAACACTAACCCTAACCCTCACCCTAACCCTCACCCTAACCCCAACCCTAAGCCTAACCCTAACCCTAACCCTAATCCTAACCCTAACCCCAACCCTAACACTAACCCAAACACTAACCCCAACCCTCACCCCAACCCTCACCCTCACGCTCACCCTCACCCTATCCCCAACCCCCACCCTCACCCCAACCCTCACCCTCACCCTCACCCTATCCCCAACCCCCACCCTCACCCCAACCCTAACCCTCACCCTAACCCTCACCCTAACCCCAACCCTAAGCCTAAGCCTAACACTAACCCTAATCCTAACCCTAACCCCAACCCTAACACTAACCCAAACACTAACCCCAACCCTCACCCCAACCCTCACCCTCACCCTCACCCTATCCCCAACCCCCACCCTCACCCCAACCCTCACCCTCACGCTCACCCTCACCCTATCCCCAACCCCCACCCTCACCCCAACCCTCACCCTCACCCTCACCCTATCCCCAACCCCCACCCTCACCCCAACCCCCACCCTCACCCTAACCCTCACCCTCACCCTCACCCTCACCCTAACCCCAACCCCCACCCTCACCCCAACCCCCACCCTCACCCTAACCCTCACCCTCACCCTCACCCTAACCCCAACCCCCACCCTCACCCTCACCCTAACCCTCACCCTAACCCAACCCCCACCCTCACCCTCACCCTAAACCTAACCCTAACCTGTCAGCTCGGTTTCCTTTTGATCTATTAAGAAGCTGATCCAGGTGACTCCAGAATTATTTAAGATTATTATAGTTCTGAAGAAAAGCTTCTTGGTAATGTTTTGATTTAACATTTCTAGTGTGTGTTTTGGATTGATTTCTAAGTTTTCGGTATGGATCCCAATCTGCTGGGTCTTTAGATTTAGATATTTTGCCCAAGCTTGGTCTGGTTGTTTAAAGAGAGTAATTAAATCAGGTCTAATCCATGGGACATGTCTTCCTTTAACACCAACGGTTCTACATGGAACATGTTTGTCAAGAACTTCAAGCAGTTCTGAATAAAAATAATCCCAAGCGTCAGTAACATCAGGGATCAGCTGGAATCCAGTCCAGTTAATATTAGCAAGGTCATTTAAAAACAGATCAGGATGAATATTTTTGGTTTGTCTTACATTAATGTATTTAGGTGGTAGTTTAGGTACTTTGATCTTCCATACACAGTACACTACTGAGTGCTCACTAAAGCTGTCATGTAGTACACCAGATGAGAGTATTCTGTCTGGTTGTGTTACTAGTATCCCGTCTATCAGAGTAGAGGAACGTTGGTTAACCCTGGTGGGTTGGGTTAATAATGGAGTGAGGTTGGCATGGCAACCAGGCTTTTATCTTTGGAGGAGGAGCGGTGGAGCCAGTTACTAGTGAAATCTCCTAGAATGATCATTTCACTTTTAATTTTAACAGAAGTAATTGTAGCCATAATATTTTCCAGGGAGTCTGCAGGCTCAGACGGAGGTCTGGAGATGTTAATGATTATTATATTCTTGTTATTTTGAAATATTATTTTAACAGACAGGGATTCAAAGTCAACTGGCTCCACTGTTGGATAGACACCTTCAGCAGGCAGATTCTTGGAGACACATGTTTCCACCCCCCCTCGATTAGAACCTCCATCTGGTCTATGTAGGACATAGTCCTCTATAGTCCTCTATAGTCCTCTATATTCATCTATATTCATCTATATTCATCTATATTCATCTCATTGTCAGATATTCTGCTTTGCAGCATGTTTCAGAAACTGTAATAATATGAGGCTGATGTAATGTGGCCCAAACTGTCTGAAGGTCAGCTTCAGGAGCCAGACTCATTAAAGCTTAAACCTTTAACTGATTCTATCTTTACTTTTATCAAGTTGTATGGGCAATGAGAGGGGTGGAGGAGGTGGAGGAGGTGGAGCAAGATGCAAACATACAGACAGACATACACAGACAAACATACAGACAGATATAAATGTGAGAAAAAGGGTTCAGGTTCTGTACTGATCACTTCACTACAACGTTATGTACAGACTAGTGTTGTCACGATACCAACATTTTCGTATTGATACCGATACCACCATGTAGTTCGATACTTTTCTATACTTTTCCAAATAAAAAGAGAACACAAACAACTTCATTAGATCATTAGAAGTAGGACCAAAGTCTTTAAGTAGTTTGGTACTATGCAGTAATCTTTATAACATTAAATGGCTAAAATAAAATATTTTCACATTACATTCTTTTATATTATTTATTATATTATATTTATAATACTAATATTTATAATAACTTACATTTGTTTCCAGAGCTCTATTTTCATGGTATATAAGTTATTAGCTGTGGTTCTTTGAACTCCTTCTGCAGGTCTGGGTGTTTGTCCTTCAGGAGTTTAACAGGTTAGTAGTGTAGCAGGTTAGTAGTGTAGCAGATTAGTAGTGTAGCAGATTAGTAGTGTAGCAGGTTAGTAGTGTAGCAGATTAGTAGTGTAGCGGGTTAGTAGTGTAGCAGGTTAGCAGATTAGTAGTGTAGCGGGTTAGTAGTGTAGCAGATTAGTAGTGTAGCAGATTAGTAGTGTAGCAGATTAGTAGTGTAGCGGGTTAGTAGTGTAGCAGGTTAGTAGTGTAGCAGATTAGTAGTGTAGCAGGTTAGTAGTAGTGTAGCAGATTAGTAGTGTAGCAGGTTAGTAGTGTAGCAGGTTAGTAGTAGTGTAGCAGATTAGTAGTGTAGCAGGTTAGTAGTGTAGCAGGTTAGTAATAGTGTAGCAGGTTAGTAGTGTTTCCACTCTGGACCAGACGTGTTCTCTAACACTGTTTACACAGTGGAGCTTCAGTGTTGATGGAGACACTGTGCTCTTTTGTTTTGAAGACAAAGTACTTCATATTGTACTTCTAGTACTTCTTGTGGACGTCAGTACAATCAGTATTAGTCTCTCTCTCTCTCTCTCTCTCTCTCTCTCTCTCTCTCTCTCTCTCTCTCTCTCTCTCTCTCTCTCTCTCTCTCTCTCTCTCTCTCTCTCTCTCTCTCTCTCTCTCTCTCTCTCTCTCTCTCTCTCTCTTCTCCCTCCCTCTCTCTCTCTCTCTCTCTCTCTCCCTCACTCTCTCTCTCTCTCTCTCTCCCTCCCTCTCTCCCCCCCCCCCTCTCTCTCTCTCTCTCTCTCTCTCTCTCCCTCTCTCCATGCTGGGTGGGTGTGACCGGGGGTGAAGCGCTTGGTGAAGTTTGAGTTTATAAATTGTGTTTTTGCACTTTAAACTTCAGTGGTTCTCTTCCTCTGGTTCTCTTCCTCTGGTTCTCTTCCTCTGGTTCTCTTCCTCTGGTTCTCCATGTGAAGGTAAGAGAAGTTTAATTCATCAGGTTGAATAAAAAGAGGTTTGTGAGCAATCAGGGGTTTGGTTGGAGGAGTGATGGTGTCCCTCTAGGTGGAGGGCTCGCCGCCTCCCTCCATCAAACACAGGGTTGGGGTGGGGGCTGACCCCTGGTACTCTGTGGAGGACGTTCCCCTGGCCGTTGGAGATGTTGGGGCTGAAGATTCCAGTGAACTGCTCCAGAAGTTTCTCCCCCACAAGAAAATCACCAGGGACAATGGATAGGCCATAAAACAGCAGGGGAGCGAGCCAGACCCCGGAAGTGGCCAATGAGGATGCTCGAATCGAACCCGAACACCACAGGGGTCCGAAATTCTGGCCTGGGTGAAACTTCTCCTACCAAATCTCTCTGCTTCTCATCTGACCATCGAGGGAGACACATGTCTCTGCCTCAGGATGATGAAGAGAGCACCCGAATAGGAACAAAAGAAACACCAACACCAGCCCGCTGGACGAGCAGGACCCAGTTTGGACTACATCTTCTGTTTTCCTCTATTTTTCCTGTTTTTGGGAGATTCTGGAGACCAGAGCCAGTGTCGTCTCCTCCCATCATCATCCTCTCAGCTGTCCACTGCTGCAGCTGAAGCCAAGCCTCTGAATTCAGGATGCTGAATTCAGACCCGGTAACAACCAGTGACCACAGCCTCCCAGAACCAACAGCAGAACCAGATAGACTCGGTAGACTAACTCGCTCCAAGACGGCACTCGCGCATGCGTGCTCGACGGACGTCTTGTTTATCTGGCCGCTAAGCAACCGCCGCGTCCCCAGAAAGAGCGAGTCAAACGCCTCTAGTGGTCGCGTGGGTCATCGCAATAGTGGTCGTCACAGTCACCGCATTGAACCGCCATCGTCTGCCTCCACCTGGTGGACGTTCGAGGTCATTACACCCCCTCGTCACTCCACACACACACACACACACACACACACACACACACACACACACACACACACACACACACACACACACACACACACACACACACACACACACACACACACACACACACACACACACTCTTTGTACATAGTGTTGCTGTTTAATAGATTAGATCTCCGTGTTAGACGACGTTTGATACTTGAATGTGTTGATTTATGAGATGATTTCTGAATTATTTATGAATTAATACATTTTTATTAATAAACGCCTGTTAGCTGAATTGTACGATTCTTGGTGATTATTGTGTATTTATTGTTGACAATTCACTGGTTTGTAACAGTCTGTGCTCGGATCTCACACCTTCCAATTTATTTAAGATTGTTATATTTTATGCTGTGGTGTGCACCTTGAGGGAGGTTCTCCCAAGCAGAATGGAGTGGATGTGTCGGTGACGTGCGGGGGTGTGTTGGTGATGGGGAGGTGTTAAAAGAGGAAGTGCTGTGACGCACAGGTAATGATGTTTGACAGGTGAACTGTCATGTGGCTGGAGGCAATAAAGAAAGCCGACTCGACTCCTTCGTCCGTCTCATCATTCTCAGCCTCCACATTGGTGACCCTGACATTTGAACATGTCTATTGAAACCAGCAGCGGTGCAATCGCCGGCAGCGCGGGAGCCGGAGCTCCCGCGGTGTACGCCGCTGCTGTCAAACTGCCGGAGTTTTGGCAGCACGATCCGGAGCCGTGGTTCCAGCATATCGAGGCTCAGTTCCATCTACGAGGGGTAACGGTAGACGACACGAAGTACTTCCACGTCGTCGCTGCGCTGGATTCTTCCACCACCCGCAGAGTTATGGGGCTGCTTCGGGACCCGCCGGCTCACGGAAAATACACCGCGCTCAAAATTCAACTCCTCCGGCTGTTCCAGCTGTCCGACGCCGAGCGAGCGGAGCGCCTTCTGTCTCTCAACGGCTTGGGAGACAGCAAACCCACGGAGCTGATGGAGAACATGTTGGCGCTGAGGGGATCAGGTGACGCTGAGTTCCTCTTCATCCAGCTGTTCCTGCGTCAACTACCTGCTCAGGTGCGCACCGCTCTGGCCAGCTCTCCGCTCGTGCGCACTAGAGACTATCGTGGGTTGGCGGAAGAGGCTGACAGGATCCTGCTCGCGTCGCGGTCGTACGGAGTGCAAACAGTTCTACCGGCGCAACTTGGAAACCAGCCGGAGGAGGAAGCGCAGGCTACGATCAGGGCAGTTACGGATCGACTCAAGAAAGACGTCCAGCTGTGTTTCTTCCACCGGCGTTTCGGGAGCAGAGCCCACCGCTGCACGCCACCCTGCTCCTTCTCTGTGCAGGGAAACGCCAGACCCGGCGCTCGATAGCAGCTGTGAGCGCCGGGAACACCGGGAAGCTGCTGTTTATTAAAGACACTGTATCCGGGAGGCGTTTTCTCGTGGATACCGGAGCGCAGCGGAGCATCATCCCCGCCTCCTTCACCGACGTCGCGAGCGGCGTGAAAGGGCCGCCTCTGGATGCCGCTAACGGGACTCCCATCCGCACCTTTGGCACCAGGTTCGTGACTGTGGGATTCAATGGCCGTCAGTTCGGATGGGATTTTGTCATGGCTGCTGTGTCTGTGCCCATCCTGGGAGCAGATTTCCTGTGCGATCACGGACTATTAGTGGACATGTCGAATCACCGCCTGGTGCACGCCGTCTCGTTCTCCTCTTACTCCTGCACTTTGGGGAAGGGGGAGGCGGTATCCCTCGCCAATATCTTAGCTTCAGGGGATGTGTACCAGCAGCTTCTGGCTGAGTTTCCCGAACTGACGGTCCCTACCTTCTCAGCCTCCATTGTCAAGCATGGAGTGGAACATTATATCCCCACGACTGGGCCGCCGGTGTTTGCTCGCCCTCGCCGGCTGGATGCGGCTAAGCTGGCAATCGCTAAAGAAGAGTTTGCCATTATGGAACGGCTTGGGATTGTGCGGCGCTCTGACAGCCCCTGGGCCTCACCTTTGCACATGGTTCCGAAATCAGATGGAAGATGGAGGCCTTGTGGGGATTTCCGGCGCCTCAACAATATTACCGCACATGATCGGTACCCCGTTCCACACATCCAAGACTTTTCCGTCCATCTGACAGGAAAAGTGATTTTTTCCAAGGTGGATTTGGTAAGAGGCTACCACCAGGTACCAGTTCACCCGCAGCATGTGCCCAAGACTGCAGTGATCACGCCATTTGGACTTTTTGAGTTTTTGCGGATGCCGTTTGGACTAAAAGGTGCAGCACAAACATTCCAGCGCTTGATGGACTCCGTGTTAAGGGGACTGCCTTTCCTGTTCATATATCTGGATGACATCCTAGTGGCCAGCGCCTCACCTGCAGAGCACCTGTTACACCTGTGGCAGCTCTTTGAGAGACTTAATGAGCATGGGCTGATTGTGAACCCAGCGAAGTGTTGCTTTGGACTATCAGAAATTGAGTTTCTGGGCCACCATGTATCCTCACGGGGAGTGGTGCCCTTACCGGCTAAGGTGGAAGCGATCACTGCCTTTCCACGTCCGAGAACCATAAAGTCACTGCAGGAATTCCTGGGCATGGTGAACTTTTATAACCGCTTCATCGCACACGCAGCTCACCTAATGCGTCCCTTGTATGAAGTTCTGAGGGGCAAGAAGGCCAAGCAGGACGTGGACTGGTCCCCAGAAAGGATCCTGGCTTTCCAGAAGGCCAAGGTTGCGCTCTCCAACACTGCCATGCTCGCCCACCCATCTCCAACCGCACCGGTCGCACTCACCACCGATGCCTCGGACTACGCAGTGGGGGCAGTATGTGAACAGTGGGTGGCTGGAGCCTGGCAGCCTCTGGCATTCTTCAGCAAACAACTGCGTGACAATGAGAGGAAGTACAGCACGTTTGATAGAGAACTCTTGGCTCTTTTCCTCGCCATACGTCACTTTAGGTTTCTGTTGGAAGGTCGGCAGTTTACTGCTTTTGTGGACCATAAGCCCCTCACCTTCGCCATGTCCAAGACCTCGGAGCCCTGGTCTGGGCGGCAGCAGCGCCACCTCTCTGCCATTTCAGAGTTCACCACAGACATTCGGCATGTAGCTGGAAAAAACAATGCTGTGGCCGACTGCCTCTCCCGGGCACACGTGAACTCTGTGCACCTTGGAGTGGACTATGCTGCCATGGCCAGCGACCAGCTGACTGACTGTGACATCCAGGCCTACAGGACAGCCACCACAGGGTTACGGCTGCAGGATGTGGTCTTCCAGGACAGTGGGACCACACTCCTGTGTGACGTGTCTACGGGACAGCCCCGCCCCATGGTACCTGCTGGCTGGCGACGGCAGGTTTTTGATGCGGTTCATGCTCTATCGCATCCGGGTGTAAGAGCATCCGTGAAGCTGGTGGGGGCAAAGTTCGTCTGGCCGGGCCTCAAGAAGGATGTCAGGAGCTGGGCGGCCTCCTGTGTGGCGTGTCAGCGGTCCAAGGTACACCGTCACACCAAGGCTCCCCTGGAGCCATTCCTTATCCCTGAGAGGAGGTTCGATCATGTGCATCTGGACTTGGTGGGTCCACTTCCTCCCTCTCAAGGCTTCACTCACCTCCTCACTATGGTGGACAGGACCACTAGGTGGCCGGAGGTGATTCCTCTGGCATCGACGACGTCTGCGGAGGTGGCACGCGCCTTCATATCCACCTGGGTGGCCCGGTTCGGCACGCCGTTGGACGTCACTTCGGACAGAGGCTCCCAGTTCACCTCAGAGCTGTGGACAGAGGTGGCTAAAGGCCTGGGGGTGCAGCTACACCGGACGACGGCTTTCAACCCTCAAGCCAATGGACTGTGTGAGCGTTTCCATCGCACGATGAAGGCCGCTCTCCGAGCCACCCTCACTGACAGCAACTGGGTCGACCGACTGCCGTGGGTCATGTTGGGCCTGCGATCGGCCCCGAAGGAAGATCTCCACTCGTCATCTGCAGAGCTGGTGTTTGGTCAGCCTCTGCAGGTCCCCAGAGAGTTCCTGCCAGAACCATCAGAACCCTGGTTGGTTACAGCAAGGCGGCCAGTCTTCAAGGAGCCGGCCCGCATGTTCAACCCGGTTCCAGCTCATCACTGTCTGCCCCGGTCCTATTTCCCGAAGAACCTGATGGCAGCCGAATATGTGTTCATTCGACATGACGCTCATCGTTCCCCACTTCAGCCGCCATATGACGGCCCGTTTCACGTCCTCGAGGCAGGGCCGAAGAACTTTGTGGTGGACATGGGGGGTAGGCATGTCCGGGTTTCAGTGGACCGTCTGAAACCTGCCCATGTCATGCCAGAGCAGCCAGTGGAGGTGGCGCAACCCCCGAGACGTGGGCGCCCCCCTAAGTCATCAGCTCCTGCAATGTCCCCTGCACCTGCCTTAACCCCGGTGCCGGTACTTGCACCTACTCCATTGGAGGTGCAACGCAGCCGTTTTGGTCGGGTGCTAAGACCTCCCAAAAGGGACTAAAAAAGAGAAAAAACAAGCAAACATTTTTTTTGGTGCGTATTTTTGTTTTTTTGATAGTAGTACCATTCTGATCGTTCGGGGGGGGCCTGTGTGGTGTGCACCTTGAGGGAGGTTCTCCCAAGCAGAATGGAGTGGGTGTGTCGGTGACGTGCGGGGGTGTGTTGGTGATGGGGAGGTGTTAAAAGAGGAAGTGCTGTGACGCACAGGTAATGATGTTTGACAGGTGAACTGTCATGTGGCTGGAGGCAATAAAGAAAGCCGACTCGACTCCTTCGTCCGTCTCATCATTCTCAGCCTCCACAATGCAGAAATATTAACTAACTTAAATAGACTGATATTTTGGTATTAGCTATTTCCAGTTTATCTGGTGGTGCCCCGATTTATTATTAATACATAAATAACAAATTTATGCAAATTAATAATTGTTTTATTAATAAAATATTTTTGATAATTTATTCATTTTCCCCCTTTTTAAGTAATTACTCAATTACTTTAGGAGTTGTTAATGAGTAAATGACCGTTTACTTCCATTAATAATTTCAATTTTTCATAAATTACTTCCAGTGATTTATTACTTTCAGTAATCTATTACTTACAGTAATTTAATGCTAATAACCAACCATAAATCCCAACAGAGACGTGGTGGGACATACTAACATTTTATATGGTTCTAGAATGAACAAGGCCGTGGTGAGAGGAGAAGATGGTCCATTCACTGGTGGAACAGGGACTAGTGTTAGAGGATCAGTATGTACCAGGAGAAGATGGTCCACCCCCTGGTGGAGCAGGGACTCGTGCCCGGCTTCAGGAAGTTTTCTGGCGGCCTCAGGGAAGTGAAAGTAAACTGTAGAAATGATAAAGTGCAGCAGGTCCAGTCCCTCTGCAGACAGGCCTTCATGTACCTGAGGTACCTGGAACCCTGGAGGCGTCATTTACAGTGAAATATGGTGACGGTTCTACACGCTGGACGCCAGCAGCCTGTGGACAGCGGCTATGCGGTGTGGCCCGGGCGAGAGGCCAGTGGCGCTGGGTCTCCGGGCGAGCTGTGGTTGGAGCGGCCAGCCCCTGGTGCCGGTGCAGGGGTACGTCAGAATGTTCCCTCCTAACTCCTTATCTATGGACTTTCCCTTAACCTCTGGATGACATGATGGGGTTAAGGAAAGGTGTTAGGAGGCTTACTAAAGGAGTTAGTAAAAAGGTGTTAAGAGGCTTCCTAAAGGAGTTAGGAAGCTTCCTAAAGGAGTTAGGAAAGGTGTTAGGAGGCTTCCTAAAGGTGTTAAGGAAAGGTGTTAGGAGGCTTCCTAAAGGTGTTAGGAAGCTTCCTAAAGTAGTTAGGAAGCTTCCTAAAGGAGTTTGTAAAGGTGTTAGGAGACTTCCTAAAGGAGTTATTAAAAAGGTGTTAGGAGACTTCCTAAAGGAGTTAGTGAAAGGTGTTAGGATGCTTAATAAAGGAATTAGTGAAAGGTCTTAGGAGGCTTCCTAAAACTGTTAGGAAGCTTCCTAAATGAGTTAGGAAGCTTCCTAAAGGAGTTAGGAAAGGTGTTAGGAGGCTTCCTAAAGGTGTTAGGAAGCTTCCTAAATGAGTTAGGAAAGGTGTTAGGAGGCTTCCTAAAGGAGTTAGTGAAAGGGTAACTTCAGGAGAGTGTAGACTGACAGTGGTTGTTTTAACTTCAGGAGAGACTGAAGGTGTCTGGTTTTCTTCAGAAGAGACTGACAGTGTCTGGTTTAACTTCAGGAGAGACTGAAGGTGTCTGGTTTAACTTCACGAGAGAATGAAGGGGTCTGGTTTAACTTCAGGAGGGACTGAAAATTTCAGGTTTAACTTCAGGGGGGACTGAAGGGGTCTGGTTCAACTTCAGGAGAGACTGAAGGGGTCTGGTTTAACTTCAGAACAGTTTAGAGGCCGAAGGTGTCTGGTTTAACTTCAGGAGAGACTAAATGTGTCTGGTTTAACTTTAGGAGGGACTGAAGGTGTCTGGTTTAACTTCAGGAGAATGAAGAGACTGACAGTGGTTGTTTTAACGTCAGGAAAGACTGAATGTTTCTGGTTTAACTTCAGGAGAGACTGAAGGTGTCTGGTTTAACTTCAGGGGGTACTAAATGTTTCTTGTTTAACTTCAGTAGAGACTGACGTTGTCTGGTTCAACTTCAGAAGAGAGTAGAGGCTGACGGTGTCTGGTTTATTTTCAGGAGAGTGTAGAGACTGAAGGTGTCTGGTTTAACTTCAGGGGGGACTGAATGTGTCTTGTTTTACCTTCAGGAGAGACTGAATATGTTTGGTTTAACTTCAGGAGAGTGTAGAAACTGAATGTGTTTTGTTTATCTTCCGGAGGGACTGAAGATTTGTGGTTTAACTTCAGAGGGGACTGAATGTGTCTTGTTTAACTTCAGGAGAGACTGACGGTGTCTGGTTCAACTTCAGAAGAGTGACAGTGTCTGGTTTATTTTCAGGAGACTGTACAGACTGAAGGTGTCTGGTTTAACTTCGGGAGATAATGAAGGTGTCTGGTTTACCTTCAGGCGAGACTGAAGGTGTCTGGTTCAACTTCAGGCGAGACTGAAGGTGTCTGGTTCAACTTCAGGAGAGACTGAAGGGGTCTGGTTTAACTTCAGGAGAGACTGAAGGTTTCCGGTTTGTCAAGATCCTGGTGGAGCCCAGAACCTGTAAGGGTCTAGGTCATGAAGTGACTCAGGTCCTGAAGTGGCCCAGGTCCTGGATGGGTCCAGGTCCTGGAGGGGCTCCCACAGCTGGAGGAGTCCATCTCAGCCTCGCTGGAGTCCAGCTTCTCCCTTGAAGACATGTCCACGGCGCTCCAGGAGCTCAGCTGTGGACAGTCTCCTGGGATGGATGGCCTCCCTACAGAGTTCTACAGCAGTTTCTGGACTCTGCTGGGGGAAGACCTGTTCCAGGTCCTGAACTACTGTTTGGACACTGGACTGTTGTCTTTGAGCTGCACGAGGGCCGTCCTGACCCTGCTACCCAAGAAAGGAGATCTGGGCCTCCTGAAGAACTGGAGGCTCGTCTCACTCCTCTGCACAGACTATAAAATCATAGCCAGATTCATCGGCAATAGACTGAAAGACTGTCTGGACACCATCATCACAGTGGGACAAACATACTGCGTCCCAGAACGAAGCATCATGGACAATATATTCTTGATGAGAGACATTATTGACATCTCACATTCACAGGGGCTAAAAGTAGGACTGTCCTCCATTGACCAGGAGAAAGCTTTTGATAGAGTTCATCACCTCTATTTATTTAAAACACTTTGTTCTTTTGGTTTTGGGAAGAAGTCTATTTCCTGGATTAAATCACTCTACACAGGAGCCACTGTACTGATGAAAGTTGGAGGGGGGCTGAGCCGACCGGTCCCTGTTAAGAGAGGGACCAGGCTGGGCTGTCCTCTGTCCAGGATGCTGTACAGCATCGCCATTGAGCCCCTCTTTGCTCAGCTCAGGAGCAGTCTGCCAGGACGACCAATCCCAGGAAGTGGGAGAACTGCTGTGTTATCAGCTTATGCTGATGACATCACAGTTTTTATTCCCCACAGAACCGACATCCAGACCCTGCAAAGCAAACTCACCTTGTACGAGAAGTTCTCCTCAGCCAAGGTGAACTGGACCAAGTGTGAAGGGCTCCTCCTGGAGCAGTGGAACAACCAGCAGCCAACTCTACCTGCTGGGCTGCAGTGGAGCACTGAGGGGGGGAAGTGTCTGGGCGTCTCTCTAGGGACCAACCACTTCTAAAAGAAGAACTGGGAAGGTCTGGTGGAGAGAGTCAGTGCCCGATTGTCTCGATGGACCTGGGTCCAGCCACAGCTGTCTCACAGGGGGAGGACAGCTGAACTTCAATGCTCTGGCACCGCTTCACTGTGCTGGAGCCTCCTGCAGCCCTGATCAAGGACATACAGAGCAGATTGGTGAACTTCTTCTGGGGCAGAGCTCACTGGACCAGAGCTTCAGTCCTGGACCTTCCTCTGTCTGAGGGAGGTCAAGGGCTAATGGACATCCAGAGCCGCCTGAAGACCCTCCGTCTCCGGACCGCACAGAGCAATCTGTACCACCGGGAACAACTATGGACAGAAACAGCATCTGAGCTGCTGGGAAGAATCAGAAACCTCCATTGTTCAGGAGAACCGTTCATGATCTTCATTCAATGTTCCAGTCACGTTCAGGAAACTTCCTGTTCAGAAGAAATCATTAAAACTGTTAATAATGACATTTGTTGTACAACTTTTATTGTGGAATCCCTGATGAGGCCAAGCCTCACCCAGACTCTGCCTCCAGTGGTCCCCAGGTACACGGAGTTTGAGCTCTCAAGCCGCGGGTGAAGGAATGTAGAAGGAAGGCAGTTCTTATCGCCCTAGTCACAACTAGGGCGATAAGAACTGCCCTCAGCCTGTTGGGGGTAGAAGTGCCTACTTTACTACAGGCTGCCTCGAGTTCTTTTTTCCGACACCAATCCTTTTGTCAAAGGCCTTTTGTTGTTCCCCCTTCGGAGGAATACATGAAGGAGCTGCACGCTTTTTGGACTGACAACTTTACACCCTGTGTAGTACCCCTCAACACCCTATATAGTACACCCCAACACCCTGTGTAGTATACACCCCAACACAGGGTGTTAAAGTGTACTACAAAGAGTGTTGGGTTGCATCACATAGGGTGTTGGGGTGTACTACACAGGGTGTTGAGGTGTACTACACACGGTTTTGAGGTGTATCACAGAGGGTGTTGTGGTGTACTATACAGTGTACTATACTGGGTGTTGGAGTGTACTACACAGTGTAAAACACAGGGTGTTGGGTGTAATACACAGTGAACTACACAGGGTGTTGGGGTGTACTACATAGTGTGACATGATGTTTAACATGAATCCAGCTAACCCTAACCCTCCCTCACTCCATGACTCTATGACTCCATCACTATCAGTCTATCTCTCTATCACTCTCACTCCATCACTCTATCATTCTATGACTCCATCACTCTATCACTATCACTCTATCTCTCTATCACTATCACTCCCTCACTCTGTCACTCAACCACTCCATCACTCTATCACTATCACTCCATCACTCTATCACCCATCACTCTCTCTCTCTTTCACTCTATCACTATCACTCCATCACTATCACTATCACGCCATCACTATAACATACAATACCCTTGTTGTGCTACATATATTATTTAGTTATCACACTGATCCAAATACTTTACAACTGTTATTAGATTAAACCAGCCTGAGCAGCTCTATCTAGAAGGATAAAGGGCACAGGGCCCCAGGCCCCGACCCAAGCCGCCAAGCCGAGAAAAGGCCAGAGCAGGGCCCCCGGGCCGAGCGGCCCCCCCAACCCGGCAAGGCAGAGATGGCCCCAGCCGCCGGCCCCGGACCAGCCCCGCCCCAGCCCCGCCCCCAGACCAGGAAAAGCGAAGGCCCGAACAGGCCCCGGTTGGAGGACAGTCAACTCTCCACCCCCAGGAGCCTCATATACCACCCGCCCCATGATTCTCCCCCTGATCTTGATTGATAATTGATAATGTCTTTGTGTTTTGAAGAGGTGGATGCAATGTGTGTGTCTATGGTGCGGTTTAAAATTGGGGGGTAGCGGGGCCCGGGCGTTCTACCGCTGACAAGCGGCCGAACCCCGAAAGCGGCTTACCCCCTCAAGACCCTGCGTGACTAAGTGTGGTTAAAATTGTGGGTGGTGCAAAGTCGGGGGAGGACCCAGACCACAGTTAAGTAGCCTGGACCCCCCACCCTAGGCACCGCCCCACTGTTCCCTATTGTGGAGTGATGTAAGGTGAGGTAAGGCAGGGAGGGTTCTGAGGGAGGGGGTCCCCCCAGCTGGACCCCCCGCGCTGCCCCACCCCACCCCCGAGCGGCCGGCTTAGGACCCGGGGAACCAATCCCCCCCCGACAAGGCACCGTAAGGGGACCCGGGCAGGGAGCCCCCACCCCACCAAGGGCCAGACAGCAGAGTCTAAGAACCGCAGGGCACAGTGCGAGCCCGGCTGGAGGCCAGTGGTTAGGGCCCCCCCCCAACACACGCACGCACGCACCTCCCATATATCAGGCCCTGGAGGTCACTCTCAGTCAACTGTCCATCCAGAACCCGGACCCCCCCCCCAGCGCCGCAGCGGGCACTTTTTGGTGTTTGTGTGTGCGTGAGTGTGTGCGTGTATGTGTGTCCGCATATGTGTGCGCGACTATGTGCATGCGTTTGTGTGCGTGTGTGCATCTTTGTATGTGTCTGTCCGCATGTGTGTGTGCGTGTGTGAGTGTGTGTGGATGCATATGTCTGTGCGTGTGTACTTAGGATCCTTAAGTCTGACTGGCTATTCAAACATAGCAGTGTGTGTCTGCCAATATATGAGTGTGTGGAATCATAACAGTTGGATTGTGATGTGGAGGTTTTAATGGTGAAAACAGTGGAAATGTATTGTTTATCAAAACAAGGGAGGGGGTGTGGAAATAGAAAAGAAAAGTGAGAAACCAAAAACAGAAAAAGAACCAATTCAAACCCATAGGTGACATTTAGCGGTGACGTAACGAGTGCTTTTTTTTTTCCCCCTTATTTAAAGTTTTTTATTTTTTTATATCCCAGTGCTGACAGTGCAAGTCCAAGATAATTAATACTACAACAATATAGCAAACATCGTGTACATTAATGATGTAATGTTAATTAGCTTCGCTTTAATATACGTTGTTCATGATGTTCACTGATGTTACTGTTAAACACTTACCTGGACCTGAGTAAACCTGTGATGTGTGTGTGTGTTAGAGTGGTCATACTCAGCTTGTGAGGACCATCAGTACAGCCAGGGAGTGACGGCGGGGTCTCGGAACAGCTGGCCGTTGACATAGAGCCTGTCCACGGTGATGACGGCTCGGGATCCCTCAGCGATTAACTTCCTTCTTACCGGAAAAAGCAGGCGGCGGTGGTCCAGGATCTCCTTCGGGAACTGGTCGTTGACACTGAAGTCCGTCCCTCGTAGTTCCCTGCCGCGGCTCTTCACCTGCTCTTTCTGTTTAAAATGTTCAAACTTGGCGACGACGGGCCGCGGGCGCTGGTGGTCCTGTCGTCTTGCTCCCAGGCGGTGGACGCGGGCAAAGGTGATCTTACTCACGGTGTCGGCTGGCAGCTTCAGGCTCACCTGCGTGAAGTCCTGCAGCGATGTTTCGGCGTCCTCCTCCGCCCGCTCGGGCAGTCCCGCGAAGACGAGGTTGTCCCGCATGCTTTGACTCTGGAGCTCCATCACTATCACTCCATCACTCTATCACTATCTCTATCACTCCATCACTCTATCACCCTGCAGAGAAAACTCATTTGAGTAGTTTCTGTTCTCGATGCAGTCCTCCGGCCAGCTCAGTGGGTAGAGCATGAGACTCTCAGTCTCAAGGTAGAGGGTTCATGTCCCACACTGGGCGACACCTTCCTGTGGGATCTCCACCTGCAGGAAGGTTCTAAATGGTGCAATGTGATCTGGGTGACGGTGCTCAGACTGAAACACCCACCACCCGGAAACGGATAAGAGGGAGAAGATGGATGGATGGATGGATGGATGGATGGATGGATGATACAACTGATGCATTGCTCATAACATTTTGTGCGTGTGTGTGTGTGTGTGTGTGTGTGTGTGTGTGTGTGTGTGTGTGTGTGTGTGTGTGTGTGTGTGTGTGTGTGTGTGTGTGTGTGTGTGTGTGTGTGTGTGTGTGTGTGTGTGTGTGATACAGTTCCTCACCTGCTTGGGAGTGAAGGAAGCACAAACAGAGCAGGAAAAGCACCACAGAGTGAAGAGGACACGTTAGCAGCAGGTTCTTCACTTCTCCAGTGTGTTCCTGGTCTCCAGTGGAGTTTCACTGAAACGCTTCACCATCATCACAGGTCTTAAACATGGAGGGCCACAGGAATAATGGTGAGTTGGTTTCAGAGAGCTTTGCACATTGACAGTGTTACATGTTGTTGAATGGTGTTCCTCTGGGGAGTCGGAGTTTTGTTCAGGACACTTTGCTGTCTTGGCTCCTCCATGGACACTGAGTGACTCCTTCATTTTGTCCTCTGACACGCTCTGAGACACAAAGATGTCTTTTCTGTGTGCGTCCAAAAGATCGAGGTGTCCAAAATGTTTTGTGTTGGAGACCAGTGGAGGTGGGGGGTCAGAATCTACTTAAAGATGCATTCTACTGCACTCTGGACCACTAAATACTACATTGTGACATGGAGATTTGACTTCTGAACACTCATAGATTTCCATTGCTCCTTGACATTTTTGCCATATCCTTTCTTGCTTTTTTTAAATGTTCTCTTTTTTTCTGTTAAGGTAATGGCTTCATTTCATTTTAATTGTTTCCACCTGTACCTGTACCTGTACCTGTCCCTGTCCCTGTCCCTGTCCCTGTTTATGCTCCCTGTAGTTTCACATTGCTTCTATCAGCACCTGTAGACGGTGAAATAGTTTCTTTTTTCCTCTAATTAGATTTGAATAGAACATTGGATCTTATATGTTCTCTGCAGGCCTCCTATAGCTCAGTCCAACACTTTAGAACGTCACAGTCACACTGAATTAAACTGCTGAGGGAACAAGCAGGACTGTCATTACTTATATCAATCATTACATACATTTTCATAACAAAGAATATTTTATTCTTCAATGAAAAGCATGCATGATGTACAGGGACATTTTGGAAATGAAAAATGAGATAGATCATAGGTCCATAGAATTAACACCACCTGTGTGGGTTCTGCTGATAGAATTCTTCAGCAACTTGGAAAGGAAATTCCTTCAAATTCCTTCTCTGTGCTTCAGCAGTAGGATGAGTCAGAGAATTAAGAACCAATTAGAGAACGTGTAGACCACATGGTATCCATTGACCAATCACATTGCTCCTTATTGTGCGTAATACAAACTGGAAGTCCGTTGCCAGTTGTTTACTCCAGTCGATAGTTCCCTATACTTCGGCAGCAATAGCTGAATTTAGGAAAAATTAGACGGTGAAGTAGTGATGGACATTATACACGTCTTTTAGAAGCTTCCAGCAACACGGCCGCTGCTTTTTCCGCCGTCTTTTCCTATAATTGACCGTCCAAATGACGACTGGACAACCGGCTGCCTAAAACCATGTCCTCTGATGTCCTTCACACCACCAGTGACTCCAAAAGCATCAGTGAAGCCGGTTTTGTTCCCTGTGAACCAAGACATTGAGATCTTAGACACTGGGAAGAGCGTCAGCGACTTCATAGCCAGTAAAATCGTGGCGCTGGATTCAGAGGTGCGTATCAGACCTGGTCTTCCAAACACTCAAACATTCCAGATCAAACTCCTGCTCATGCAGTCCATGTTAATGTAATATGTGCTGGTTAATCCATATGGAAACTAGTGTGCTTGTACTGTTTCCACCAATTATTTGCATAAATGACCGTTACCATTGTTTAAAGTTCAGGTTTTAAAGGGACCAAGTGTTCTGTCTCAATAATCCACCGAACAAGTCAAAACAAAATGAGTGATCGATCTCCTGGGAATGCCAAACGCCATTGTTTGTGTCTGCTTGGTTGACTTGTGTCATGAAATGGAACTGAGGCTCAAGCACAGACAGCAAAACAGGAGACAGAAAATTCCGTTCACTGATTTATTTGAACAAGGAGCGGAGTCAACAAAAACTCCCAGAGCCCCTAACGGGATGGTGGGCCAACTAAAGGAGAATAAGCCACTAAGACATAAACTAACACTAAGAATTAAACAGAAAACGATTAGGAAACTCCTGACGGAAAAGCGACTAGAAAAGGTAAATACAACGAAGCAGATTCGGGGGGGCTAAACTAACTGCGTAAAACATGAGGTACCAATGATCACAGCAAAAGAGGACGGGCGGAGGAGTCTGGCACAGGAGTGGGGAGAATCGGCTGAAGAGTGGAAAGAGTAGAGGGGATCGTTGTTTCAGGCAGGCAGGAGGCAGACGGGAATCCAGCGACGAGGCGGGCCAGAGTGAAGTAGTTTACGGTTTGGCGTCGGTTCGTGGTCAGCCGGTGTTGATATAGGAGGTGCAGGTGGGGAGGCCACTCCCCGCCGCAGCTGGAAGCAGTTGAGTTTATTGGAGGTGAGAGGTCATGCCCATGAGGCAGGGAGGCCACCAGATGGTGCCAATGGACCAAATTAGGGTTGAGAAGTGGAGGGCATGACAGTACCCCCCCTCCTACGTGCGCCTCCAGGTGCACGACTGAAACGTTCAGGACGCCGCCATTTGAGGTCCCTGATTAGGTCAGGGCAGAGGATCTGCCTGCGGGGGACCCAGCTCCTCTCTTCAGGCCCGTATCCCTCCCAGTCCACGAGAAACTGAAGGCCGCGACCCTTGCAGCGAACATCCAGTAAGCGCCGAACCAAGTAGGCGTTTGAGTCATCCACCATCCTGGGGGGGGGGGGGGGGGGGGGGGGGGGTTGAACTGGAGGAGCCAGGGGGGAGTCTCTGGCGGGCCTGACCTGTGAGACATGGAACGTAGGGTGAATTTTCAACGTTCGGGGAAGGGTGAGACGTACCGCTGTAGGGCTGATGATCCGCTCCACTGGGAAGGGACCGATGAACCGGGGCGCCAGCTTCCTGGATTCAACCTTTAGAGGGAGGTCCTTGGCCCTCAGCCAGACTTGTTGACCCACAGTGTAGGTTGGGGCCGGGCGACGATGGCGGTTGGCATGACGCTCCATCCTCCTCGTCGATTGTAGGAGTGTGAGCCTGGCCCTCTCCCAGACCCTTTTGATCCGGCTGACGAATGTTTGCACGGAGGGAATGGCGATTTCTTGTTCCTGGGAGGGGAACAACGGCGGCTGGTGGCCGAGGGAGCACTGAAAAGGAGACATTCCCACCGAAGAATTTATTTGAGAGTTGTGTGCATACTCCACCCAGGACAGATGCTCACACCAGGCCGTCAGGTTGGAGGTGACCAGGCACCGGAGGTACGTCTCCAGGGACTGATTGGCCCGCTCTGCTTGTCCGTTAGACTGGGGGTGAAAGCCAGAGGTGAGACTGAGGGTGGCCCCTAGTGCCGTGAAGAAGGCCTTCCAAACTCAGGAGGTAAACTGTGGCCCCCTGTCTGAGACAATGTCTGTCGGTATCCCATGCAGCCGGAAAACGTGGGTTATCAAGAGGGATGCCGTCTCCTTGGCTGAGGGGAGTTTGGGAAGGGCAACAAAGTGTGCTGCCTTGGAAAAACGATCAACAATGGTGAGGATGGCTGTGTTACCTCCAGAGCGGGGTAGTCCAGTGACGAAATCAACTGCGATGTGGGACCACGGCCGAGAGGGCACAGGGAGTGGCTGGAGGAGGCCCGAGCTGGGCCGGGAAGGCGTCTTGCCCTGGGCGCAGGTGGGGCAGGCAGCGACAAAGTCTCGAGTATCCCGTTCGAGAGAGGGCCACCAAAACCTCTGCCGCAGGATGGACACGGTCCGGGAGCCCCCAGGGTGGCAGGCGAAATGGGAGGCATGGGCCCACTGGAGCACCTGGGTACGCACAGACTCAGGAACATAGAGAGCATTAGGTGGGCAGTTACCTGGGTTTGGCTGTCGGCCTTGCGCCTGGCGGACCTGATCCTCCACTTGCCAGGTTAGAGAGGCGACGAGGCGAGCCGGGGGAAAAATTGGTTCGGGGTCATCGGGGGGCTCATCACAAGAGAACTAGCGAGACAGGGCGTCCGGCTTGATGTTACGGGACCCCAGGCGATATGTGAGGGTGAACTGGAAGCGACCAAAAAACAGTGTCCAGCGGGCCTGCCGAGAGTTCAGTCTTTTAGCTGAGCGGATGTACTCCAGGTTTTTGTGATCGGTCCAGACTATGAATGGATGCTCAGCCCCCTCCAGCCAGTGGCGCCACTCCTCTAGGGCAAGCTTGACCGCCAGCAGCTCCCGGTTCCCCACGTCGTAATTCTGCTCTGCTGGGGTCAAGCGGCGAGAGAAGAAAGCACATGGGTGCAGCTTTTGGTCTGATGGGGTCCTCTGGTAGAGCACGGCCCCGACTCCGGAATCAGAAGCATCCACCTCGACCACGAACTGAAGGTGGGGATCTGGCTGAACTAGGATCGGAGCAGAGGTGAATCATACCTTGAGGGACTGGAATGCTTCCTCGGCCTTGGGGGTCCACTGGAATGGGATCGAGGTGGAGGTCAGGGCTGTGAGTGGGGCTGCCACCTTACTATAATCACGGATGAAGCGGCGGTAAAAGTTGGCGAAGCCCAAAAACCGCTGCAACTGTTTCCGGGTCTCTGGCTGGGGCCACTCCTCGACAGCCGAGAGCTTGGCCGGATCCATCATGATTCGTCCTGGGGAGATAACGAAACCCAAGAATGGCACAGTGGTGACGTGAAACTCACACTTCTCGGCTTTAACAAACAGGCGGTTCTTCAACAGGCGCTCTAGAACCAGACGGACGTGTTCCTCCTGGTTTCTGGAATAAATTAGGATGTCGTCCATGTACGCAAAAACTAAGCGGCTGATCATATCTCTGAGCACATCATTAATAAGATTCTGGAAGACGGCGGGGGCATTTGTGAGGCCGAAGGGCATCACCAAATATTCGAAGTGTCCTAGGTGGGTGTTAAAGGCTGTTTTCCACTCATCCCCCACTCTCATTCTCACTAAGTGGTAAGCATTCCTCAAGTCTAGTTTGGAGAATACCTTGGCCCCATGGAGGAGGGTGAAGGCTGAATTTATAAGAGGAAGAGAGTACTTGTTCTTTACAGTTATATCATTTAGGCCCCGAAAGTCAATACAGGGTTGCAGGGACCCGTCCTTCTTGCCCACAAAAAAGAAGCCAGCACCCACTGGAGCAGTGGAGGGCCGAATGCTACCTGCTGCCAGGGCATCCCTAATGTACACTTCAATAGCGACCTGCTCGGGTTTAGTGAGGTTGTACAGACGACCAGAGGGCAAGGTGGCTCCGGGCAGGAGCTCAATCTCACAGTCGTAGGGTCAGTGGGGGGGGCAAGGATAAGGCGTCCTCCTTGCTGAAGGCCGGAGCTAGGTCTCGGTAAACATCAGAGATACAGAGCAGGTCCGGAGGCCGGGGAACCGGCTTGGGAATTACCGGAGCAGAGGATGAGGCGGAGTGGAGGCAGTTGGCATGGCACGCTGCACTGCAGGACAGAATCTTGCTGCTGCACCAATCAATGGAAGGATTGTGTTTTGCCAACCAGGGGTGCCCCAGCACCAGCTGTGGGCGAGAAATTTCAATTAGGTGAAAGGTTAATGTTTCATGGTGGTTACCTGCCAACAGGAGGGCGACTGGAATTGTTCTCCGCCGGCCCGTGGCCAGGTGAAGACCATTAAGCGAGTGGGCCTCCATGGTAGAATCCAGTGGAACAGATGGGATGTGGAGCTGTCTGGCAAGGTCCAAGTCCAGAAAGTTCTCCTCGGCCCCGGAATCCACCACCACAGGCACGGAGAGTGAGTGAGTTAGGTGGGTCAGTGTCGCTGGTAGCTGTAGCAGATGAGGGGAGGTTACCGCAGTTCGGCTCACTCGTAGACTCCTCGTCACGAGTGAGCCCTCTTTTGCCGGTCTCTGGGGACAGGAAGCAATGAAGTGCCCGGAACCCCCACAGTAGAAACAGGCATTAGCCGCCCGCCTCTGCTCCCTCTCCTGTCGAGTAAGCCGTGCCCCACTGATCCTACCAATTTCCATGGCCTCGGGAGCCGCCTCAGGGGACGATGTGACCATAGCAGGCTGGGGAGTGGGCACGAGATGGTGGAGGCGTGCCTGGTCCATCTGGTGTGAGCGCTCTCTGCGCCTCTCTCTCAACCGATTGTCAATCTGGATGGCGAGAGAGATCAGGGCCTCCAGGCTGCCCCCCTACTCCTTGGTGGCGAGCTCATTCTTCAGAGCCTCGGACAGTCCCCTATAGAATAACCTCTGGAGGGCCGGATCGTTGAACCCACTGGTAGTTGCAAGGGCCTGGAACTCCACAGAGTATTCGGCGACACTGCGGGACCCCTGTCTCAGGGTCATGAGGCGATCCCCAGCATCTCGTCCTCGAACTGGGTGATCAAAGACATGCCTCATGTCTGCGGTGAAGCGGGAGTAGGAGGTGCAGACACTTCCCTGTTTTTTTCCACACAGCGACTCCCCAGTCCCGTGCAGACCCCCGTAGGAGGCTGATCAAGTACGCGATTTTAGCCCTATCAGACACGTAGGACGTCGGCTGCAGCTCGAAGGCGAGTGAAACCTGCGTCAGGAAGGCCTCGCAAGAGCCGAAATCCCCAGCATAGCTCTCTGGAACCGGAACCGTGGGTTCGCGGACAACTGTAACGTGCACCGAGGGAGAGCTACTACTCGCTGTCTCTGGGATGTTAGTGTCGGTAGAATGAAACCCTGAAGCGGCTAGGGGAGGTACTAACGTGGACAGCTGACCAGTTAAACGTGACATTTGACCAATTAGCGCATTAACGCTAGATACAAGACCCATAAGGAGCTCATCATGCTGTCCTAGGATTGCCCTGTGGCTATCTACAGCTTGGTGAATGGCGGAGGCAGCGCCTGCCTCCGTTTTGCGGTCTGCTGAGCTCATGATGGCCAAACCATACTGTCATGAAACGGAACTGAGGCTCAAGCACAGACAGCAAAACAGGAGACACAAAATTCCGTTCACTGATTTATTTGAACAAGGAGCGGAGTCAACAAAAACTCCCAGAGCCCCTAACGGGATGGTGGGCCAACTAAAGGAGAATAAGCCACTAAGACATAAACTAACACTAAGAATTAAACAGAAAATGATCTGGAAACTCCTGATAAGGTAAATACAACGAAGCAGACTCGGGGGGGCTAAACTAACTGCGTAAAGCACGAGGTACCAACGATCGCAGCAAAAGAGGACGGGCGGAGGAGTGTGGCACAGGAGTGGGGAGAATCGGCTGAAGAGTGGAAAGAGTAGAGGGGATCGTTGTTTCAGGCAGGCAGGAGGCAGACGGGAATCCAGCGACGAGGCGGGCCAGAGTGAAGTAGTTTACGGTTTGGCGTCTGTTCATGGTCAGCCGGTGTTTATATAGGAGGTGCAGGTGGGGAGGCCACTCCCCGCTGCAGCTGGAAGCAGTTGAGTTTATTGGAGGTGAGAGGTCATGCCCATGAGGCAGGGATGCCACCAGATGGTGACAACGGACCAAATTAGGGTTGAGAAGTGGAGGGCATGACAACTTGACCATAGAGTGATTGCAGTACTTTGTGTGATGTGGTATTCAGTATTCATGAAGAAAACCCAATAGAGCCACAGGAGTGAGTCAGGAAGACCTTGTATTTTTAGCACCATTCCTCATGCACACAGTAACTGATCGAGATTCTTCATGCCCCTTTTATAGAGGCGCTTCTGGAGCTCTTTGCTGCTCATCCTCCTATTTTCAATTGTCTCAATGAAGTTGTTGGTTTCTTCAGGAGAACCAGCAGCCGTTTTCTGTGGCCAATCTGGACTGTGTGTTGAAGGCTCACCTGAGGTGGACCACCAACTTAACCCGGGTCCAGCCTTTCTATGCAGTCAAGTGCAACAACACCCCAGCAGTGGTCTCCATACTGAGCGCTCTGGGTACAGGCTTCGACTGTGCCAGCAAGGTATTCATGGGTCACTATGAAGAGTTCAGGAGCACTTCCCTGTCAGCTCACTCACTGGAAGCACACTTCACTGTCACACAGGGTGAGATCCAGCTGGCCTTGTCTCTTGGAGTCACACCAGACAAGATCATCTATGCACATCCCACCAAACCATCGTACCACATCAAGTACGCCCGCTCTCAGGGAGTAGACACAATGACTTTTGATAACCAGGAAGAGCTGCTGAAGGTTTCTTGTTGCCACGCCCAAGCCAAGTAAGTGAACTGCTCCGTATACTTGTGATTCCACGTTTGGTGCAGTTTGTAAAGACAAGGTTAATCATGGACAACGCTTCTTTCCAGATTAGTTCTTCGCATTGCTGTTGATGACTCCAAGTCCATGTTAAAGCTCAGCTCCAAGTTCGGCGCCCCCCTGTCCTCAGCTGGTACACTGCTGGAACGAGCTGCACAGCTGGGCCTACAGGTCATCGGGGTCAGCTTCCATGTGGGCTGTATGTGCACTGAAAGTTTAACCTTCAAACGGGCCATAGCAGATTCTCGACGGGTCTTTGACTTGGCGGTAAGTCATCAGCCCAGAAGCAGAGCGCTGACGGGACAACTGCTGTTTGAAGGTTTATCTGTATTTGGTCCTTTTAATTTGGGCATATCATTATCAAATATCCTCATGGTTATATCTGTCCCTCCATCATCCATCCATCAGTCCATCCATCATCCATCCACCATCCATCATCCATCCATCTGTCCCTCCATCATCCATCCATCAGTCAGTCCATCAGTCCATCCATCATCCATCCACCATCCATCATCCATCCATCAGTCCATCCATCAGTCCATCATCCATCCATCAGTCCATCCATCAGTCCATCCGTCAGTCCATCCGTCAGTCCATCCATCAGTCCATCCATGAGTCCATCCATCAGTCCATCCATAAGTCCATCCATCATCCGTCATCCTTCATCCATCATCCATCATCCATCATCCATCATCCATCATCCACCAGTCCATCCATCCGTCATCCATCCATCATCCATCGGTCCATCCATCAGTCAATCCGTCAGTCCATCCATCAGTCCATCCGTCAGTCCATCCATCAGTCCATCCATAAGTCCATCCATCATCCGTCATCCTTCATCCATCATCCATCATCCATCATCCATCATCCATCATCCATCATCCACCAGTCCATCCATCCGTCATCCATCCATCATCCATCAGTCCATCCATCAGTCCATCCATGAGTCCATCCATCAGTCCATCCATAAGTCCATCCATCATCCGTCATCCTTCATCCATCATCCATCATCCATCATCTATCATCCATCATCCATCATCCATCATCCATCATCCATCATCCACCAGTCCATCCATCCGTCATCCATCCATCATCCATCAGTCCATCCATCAGTCAATCCCTCATCCACCAGTCTATCCAGCATCCATCATCCATCATCCACCAGTTCATCCAGACCCCCCAGTGAGACGGACTTCCGTCAGATCAGGCAGCGAGCCAACCTTCATTGGCGAGACAATGGTGGGACAGGACCAGTGGAGTGCAGAGCAGTACACTGCCCAACATCAAACAAGGCCTTGGTTCCTCCATGGTTCCTCCATGGTTCCTCCATGGTTCCTCCATTGGAGATGAAGCCAGACGGGTTTGTTCAGCTTAGCATAGAGCAGGCAGTGAAATGGCCAACGGGAAAGTGGTGGGGACCAGGACAGGAAGCGTCTGTCTGTCAACCAGCAAGCAGCCACACCTCTGATCAATACCTTGGTCCTACACCTGCTTCTCAGGAATCGCTGGGCTTCAAGATGAGCCTCCTGGATATCGGTGGAGGATTCAGTGGAACAGAGGACTTTGGGAACTTTGATGAGGTAAATGTGTGTTGATGAGAACTGCTCCAAACATTTCCAGGTCTCAAGGTAGCAGCTCTCTGACTTCTGATGGTGACCCTGTGTCACAGCCCTCAGCTTCCAGGGCCTGTACCCAATACCAGGGAAACTGTAGAGTACCGCTCCAACCTTTTCTCTTTCTTCCTGATAGGTTTCAGCCGTCATCAATGAATCGCTGGAGGAATTCTTCCCGCCTGAGAGTGGGGTGAGGATTATCGCAGAACCAGGTCGATACTATGTGGAATCAGCATTCACACTGGTCCTGAACGTCATTGGCAAAAGAGTCGTCATTAATGAAACGGAAGAAAACGGCGGTAAATATCCTCCAACAGATGTTTGTTTCTCCAATCCAGTGGCAGCAGTCATTTCCACTGTTGTTGCTGAACATGTTCACGTCGTTCAAAGATCCTAAAGTCTTGATTGTTTGCCTCCAGCTCATGTTTGGAGCTTTTTGTTCTTCACACTGAATCCCCACGGATCTTTTCAAATGTTCCATATCACTGTGCTCTGATACTCTGTTGGAAGCTACTGGCCTGTCAAAAGCAACAGCCAGCGTCCTCACTCAGGTCCCAGGAAGTAAAGGACACTCAAGAGGAACGTTGTTCAGCTACCGTGACCAGGTTTAACCCTTTCCTGTCTTTTCACCAGACAAAGCAGAACACAGCCCCGACAGAACCATGGAGTACTACATCAACGATGGCGTGTATGGCTCCCTGAATTGTATCATCAGTGATCCTCCATGCTTGAAGATCCAACCCTACCTTCACCGGGTAAATACCCAGACACTAATTCCCACCCGGGGGTGGGGGTGTGTGGGGGGGGGGGGGGGTGTCACTGCTGGAGAAGTGTGCAGTAAAACGTAAAAACCGGGTGTAGGAGTGATTAGATACCACCTATTCAGTGTTTTCAGGAATAAAAGGATACCCGGTGGTTGGACCTGGGACAGCCCACACTCTGGGTTCTCCTGTGGTCATGCTGCTGTCTTGCTGAGCTGTCTTCTTCAACCACAGTCTGTGTGTGTGTGTGTGTGTGTGTATGTGTGTGTGTGTGTGTGTGTGTGTGTGTGTGTGTGTGTGTGTGTGTGTGTGTGTGTGTGTGTGTGTGTGTGTGTGTGTGTGTGTGTGTGTGTGTGTGTGTGTGTGTGTGTGTGTGTGTGTGTGTGTGTGTGTGTGTGTGTGTGTGTGTGTGGTCTGGAGTGATGAGGGTGAATGGGTGTAATGACCTGGTACGTCCACCAGAGCTAGGCAGACGTGGGCGGGTCAATGTGAGTGGGTGTGAGAACCATTTCTGGTTCTCACCCTGGTGTGTGAGAAACTTTGCTTGTTCTCATCCTTCTGGCGAAGCTGGGCCTCAGCGAAACATGGCTGCTGAACCCGGAGGTAAGGACAGCATAGATACAAAAAAACCTTTGAGCAGAATCCTGAGAAAAGGAGGGTCCTTCAGTGGCATATAATAATTTTCCATAACAACACAAACTGTTTCTCTCAAATAAGATGAATTAAAACTCTGACAAACTGACGAACTGACAAAGCACCAAGCAAAGCACTGGCAACAATCAAAGGTAATGAGAGAATGTGAGGGTTGAGCAAAGACACACTGAACTGAACACACAAGTAAAGTCAAGTAAGACAAGATTATGTCATTCATCAGGGCTCAACAGTTTTCTGGGGACGAGGCACTCAGGTCATCCAGCCAGATGGCTTCTAGACACATCTGACACAGGCAAACATAGATATACAAAACGAGAGTGGAGCGATAATAAGAAACATCTGAAATCAAGTAAGGACTCATCCAGGTGTAAAACATAGTGGAAGGAGCGGCAAGGCTGCAGAGGAGAGGAGAAAACACACCACAGACCTGGAACATGAAGCCAGAGGGATCAAGAGTAGGGAGAAACACCTTCAGACAGGACTGAGGGCAAAGCGAAAACTTGGCAGCACCGAAACATGAAAATACATTCACCGGACAGGACCTGACATGAAACCAAGACGGAGACGGAACAGAGACACAAACCTGTCATCAACTGCTAAGACACAAGGACGAGGTGGGTGGAGGAAGGGTTTCAATGTGAGCTCTAATAAACTGCTGAAGGAGACTGGATGAGCAGCTGATGACAGGAGAGTAGAGTTCTCCACCCTGGAGCTGATGGAGAGTAGAGTCCTCCACCCTGGAGCTGATGGAGAGTACAGTCCTCCACCCTGGAGCTGATGGAGAGTAGAGTACTCCACTCTGGAGATGACGGAGAGTAGAGTCCTCCACCCTGGAGCTGATGGAGAGTACAGTCCTCCAATCTGGAGCTGACGGAGAGTAGAGTCCTCCACCCTGGAGCTGAAAGAGAGGAGAGTCCTCTACCCTGGAGCTGATGGAGAGTAGAGTCCTCCACCCTGGAGATGATGGAGAGGAGAGTCCTCCACCCTGGAGCTGAAAGAGAGTAGAGTCCTCTACCCTGGAGCTGATGGAGAGTAGAGTCCTCCACCCTGGAGATGATGGAGAGGAGAGTCCTCCACCCTGGAGCTGATGGAGAGTACAGTCCTCCACCCTGGAGCTGATGGAGAGTAGAGTACTCCACTCTGGAGATGACGGAGAGTAGAGTCCTCCACCCTGGAGCTGATGGAGAGTAGAGTACTCCACTCTGGAGATGACGGAGAGTAGAGTCCTCCACCCTGGAGCTGAAAGAGAGGAGAGTCCTCCACCCTGGAGCTGATGGAGAGTAGAGTCCTACACCCTGGAGATGATGGAGAGGAGAGTCCTCCACCCTGCAGCTAATAACATGAGAAGTTATCTTTGTGTCTGTACTTAACGTTGTAGTGAAGTTATCATTGTACTTAACACTGTAGTGAAGTTATCATTGTACTTTAGCTGGAGTGAAGTTATCATTGTACTTAACACTGTAGTGAAGTTATCATTGTACTTTAGCTGGAGTGGAGTTATCATTGTACTTAACACTGTAGTGAAGTTATCATTGTACTTTAGCTGGAGTGGAGTTATCATTGTACTTAACGTTGTAGTGAAGTTATCATTGTACTTAACACTGTAGTGAAGTTATCATTGTACTTTACGTTGTAGTGAAGTTATCATTGTATCTGTACTTTACGTTGTAGTGAAGTTATCATTGTACTTTACGTTTGTTGGGGCCGTAGATTCAGTGAGCTGTTTCTCCAGGTTGCTCCCCCGAAGGAAAACACCACAACAATGGATAGGCCATAAAACAGCAGGGGAGCGAGCCAGACCCCGGAAGTGGCCAATGAGGACGCTTGAATCCGACCCGAACACAGCAGGGGTCCAGACCCAAGTTGGTGGGACTCACGTTCTATCAAAGCTCTCGGCTATTCTCAACTGGCCATGGAGGGAGAGACATCTTTCTCCCTCATCAGAATGGTAAAGAGAGCACCAAGCAGAAACAAAGAGACAGAACCAACGGCAGCCCGCTGGATGAGCAGGACCCAGTTTGGACTACATCTTCTGTTTTCCGCTATTTTTCCTGTTTTGGGGAGATTCTGGAGACCAGAGCCAGTGTCGTCTCCTCCCATCATCATCCTCTCAGTTGCACTCCCGCAGCTGGAGCCAGGCCTCTGAATTTCAGGACGCTGAAATTAAGACCCGGTAACAACCAGTTACCACCGCCTCCCAGAACCAACAGCACCACGGACGGTGCTGTCCAGAACCAAAGAACTATCAGGGTGAGAGCGTTTGTCTGGGCAGAGAATAGTTAGAATGATGTTCTGTTGAAAATGCAATGTGTTTCCATGTGCCGCTCAGAAGGCAGCAGCCTTTCATGTTGTTTGTGTAGGCGCATTCACGCGCACTAAGTCCAGAACGCTGGTTTTCCACCTCAGAACCAGAAGTCCGAGTGAGCTCTAGGCCCACTGGGAACTCTGTGTGGAGGAACCAGGGATCAGAACCGAGCCGCGCAGAATTCTCTGTCTTTCTCTTGTCTTCATTTTCTCTCATCTCTCCCTCTCCACTAACCCGGATCTCCTCGCAGCCCTGCGCCCCCCTTATCTGATCAAGATAAGGTCTCACACACACCACTGCATGTAACACCTACATGTCAGCTGCTTCAAGAGCAGATCTGCTGTGATCACAAGAGCCCTGACTGCCGGTCCCGACCTCCACTTAGGTGCTCAGAACCGGGCCAACGGAACCGCCCGTTCGTTACGCCCTCGGTAGACTAACTCGCTCCGAGACCGCCCTCGCGCACGCGCGCTCGACGGACGTCTTGTTTATCTGGCCGCTAAGCAACCGCCGCGTCCCCAGAAAGAGTGAGTCAAACGCCCCTAGTGGTCGCGTGGGTCATCGCAATCCCTCCTGACATCCACCGGTTGGACACATCAGGTTATTGTGCTCTCCCTCTGCGCGCCGCCGCCCGCCCCTAGTGGTCGTCACAGTCACCGCATTGACCCGCCGACGTCTGCCTCCACCTGGTGGATGTTCGAGGTCATCACGCCCCCTCGTCACGCACGCACGCACGCACGCACGCACGCACACACACACACACACTCTTTGTACATAGTGTTGCTGTTTAATAGATTAGATCTCTGTGTTCGATGTCGTTTGCTATTTGAATGTGTTGATTTATAAAATGATTTCTGAATTATTTATGAATTAATACATTTTTATTAATAAACGCCGGTTAGCTGAATTGTATGCTTCTTGGTGATTATTGTGTATTTATTGTTGACAATTCACTGGTTTGTAACAGTCTGTACTCGGATCTCACACCTTCCAATCTATTTAAGATTGTTATATTTTATGCAGAAATACTAACTAACTTAAATAAACTTTTTACAAATGAGACTGATATTTTGGTATTAGCTATTTCCAGTTTATCTGGTGGTGCCCCGATTTATTATTAATACATAAATAACAAATTTATGCAAATTAATAATTTTTTTTATTAAAAATTATTTTTGATAATTTTTCATTTTTTTTGTTCTTAAAGTAATTATTCAATTACTTTAGGAGTTGTTAATGAGTAAATGACCGTTTACTTCCATTAATAATTTCAATTTTTCATAAATTACTTCCAGTGATTTATTACTTTTAGTAATCTATTACTTACAGTAATTATATGCTAATAACCAACCATAAACCCCAACACGTTGTAGTGAAGTTATCATTGTACTTAACGTTGTAGTGAAGTTATCATTGTACCTAACGTTGTAGTGAAGTCCACAGCCCTGGAGTTTGGTGAGCAGAGTGAAGTTTGGAGCGGTGGTGCCTACACAGGATTTTAACAAACAAAACTCAAAGCAAAATAAAATAAAATGAGTATTATTCATCAAATAAAAAGTATTTTTTCATATTTCTCTATTAAACAATGCAGTTAGTGAATCACTCACATGCTCTCTCAGTCTGTGTGCCTCCATGATTGTTTTCATTCAGCGTCCTGGGCTCTGCAGCAGTTTGATAAGGAGGAGGTGTGGAGTGAACTCACCTTCTCTGCTTCAGCCATGATTGTTTTCATTCAGCTTCCTGGGCTCTGCAGCAGTTTGATAAGGAGGAGGTGTGGAGTGAACTCACCTTCTCTGCTTCAGCCATGATTGTTTTCATTCAGCTTCCTGGGCTCTGCAGCAGTTTGATAAGGAGGAGGTGTGGAGTGAACTCACCTTCTCTGCTTCAGCCATGTTGTGACACACAAAACATGGTAAAGAATTCCCTTGTTGCTGCATTTATTTCATCCAATTATTCTATTCAGCAATTTATCTATTTTTGTTTTTAAGTTTAAATTTCAAATTAATTGTTGAGTTTATTACCACTATGGTTAGTACTAAACTAGTCTCTAACCAAGTTTAGTACTCAGCTTCTCCTCTTTTTGAATCTGTCATTCACACGTTAGTTTTGGAGCTTTACAAGGCTGCTGCTTTGTTTTTCTTTTAAGTCCCATGTTATCTCTTCCGAGGCTGTTCAGTGTGGTGAGGTGTCCCCTGCACACACACTGAACTGTCTCTGTGTGTCTTCTGTCTGTACTGCAAAAGTACTGAAGGAAGACAAGATTTAAAAAAAACAATAATAGCTGAAATGATTAAAAAAAAAGACTCTAAATCACCCAAAACACCTACAAATAAACAAACAAACCAATCAAACTGGTTAAAACAACTGAACTGAAAGAATCACTTGAAAAGACAATCAGTCAAATAAATGTGATCAAATGTTTAAAACGTCTCCACAGTACCAACAATATTTCTAAGGTCAGAAGAGCCAGATTGTCTAAAATGTCTAAAAGTGTCTCTTGGAGGCAGAAAGAGGACTATGTGTCTCTGTAGGCGTCTTCTTGTTGCTCTGTGTAGGAACCATGATATGAGACCCCCCCCTCCCCCCTCCCCCCTCCCCCCCCCCACCCCGCTCTCCCTCCCTCTCTCCAGTTAGTCCGTCACTCCGTTTATCACTTTAATCACAATTAAACACAACATTGTTCCGTTAAATGTCTCAAATTAACTGCTACTTCTTATCTTTGAATTATTTTAAAAGAAAGCCAAGCTTTTTAGATTCATTTGCTTCGTATGTCACATCACTTCTCATGGTTTTTCTTTTTTCTCGGTTAAAAGTACAAAGAAATGACTGTGTTGTATTTGATGCTATATAAATAAAGTTGAATTGAATTGAATTGAATTGAATTGAATTGAATTGAATTGAATTGAACTGAACCTGAGCTGCTTCCTTTTGAGGACTTATTTATGGAAGTGTATTGCTGTTTTTCTGAATTTATGAGATAATTATCTAATTAATTCAGAGTGTATTTAAATTTTTTCATGTGAATGCAATACGCTTGCGTAATTACTCATTGTGTTCTTTTCAAATCTTTTCATGGTCTCGCTTTGTATGGGAGTTACTTCCTATTCAACCAGGCCAGTCACTGTGTTTCCATGTCCTGTGTGGACCAACAGGAAATGTACACAGTGAGTGTACTTTACACAGTAAGTGTACTTTCACAGTGAGTGTACTTTACACTGTAAATGTACTTCATACAATAAATGTACTTTACATCGCCAGTGCACTTTACACAATAAATGTACTTTACATAGTAAGTGCACTTTACACCGTAAATGTACTTTACACAGTGAGTGTACTTTACACAGTAAATGTACAGTGAGTGTACTTTACACAGTAAATGTACTTTATACAATAAATGTACTTTACATAGTAAGTGCACTTTACACAATAAATGTACTTTACACAGTAACTGTACTTTACACAGTAAGTGTACTTAACACAGTAAATGCACTTTACACAGTAAGTGTACTTAACACAATAAATGTACTTTACACAGTAAGTGTACTTAACACAAAAAGTGTACTTTACACAGTAAGTGTACTTAACACAATAAGTGTACTTTACACAATAAATGTACTTTACACAGTAAGTGTACTTAACACAGTAAGTGTACTTTACACAGAGACACCGCTGGATATCTACCACCCAAGTTTAGTACCAGAAAAACCCGTAAGAAATCACATTCACCCAGTTCTCATTCACGCATTTTGTTGCTCAATATTTGGAATCTTTACGGTCCGGGACAAAGTTTTTATTCCTGTAGTCTTCTTACAGTGACTCTGGCCTATTCAGTAGTAAGGACAAGTATGACACAATATTGTTTGTCTGGAATAACCTCATATTCCCTTTTACAGCTCCTGGCAACCTTACGATACACTATGGAGGCATATCCCACACCTTCCATAGTACAACCTTACTAAGCACTATGGAGGGAAATATCCCACACCTTCCATAGTACAAACTTACTAAGCACTATGGAGGCATATCCCACACCTTCCATAGTACAACCTTACTAAGCACTATGGAGTAATATCCCACATCCTCCATAGTACAACCTTACTAAGCACTATGGAGGGAAAAATCCCACACCCTCCATAGTACAACCTTACTAAGCACTATGGAGGGATATTCCACACCTTCCATAGTATTAACCTTACTAAGCAGCGGCCCTGAGCCGATCAGAACGAAGGAGAGCAGCCAGAACCACTTTCAAATCCGCTGGCACCGCTGGAGATTGATCGGTACTGATGGTCCTGCCACTTCCTGCTCCTTGACCGAGACAGAGAGAGTTGATGTCTCAATGACACCATGAAAGGGACAATGCCTGTTAGTGAACTACTGAGGGAGTTGTGGGGTGAGAAACGGCAAGCCGTCACACCACAGGGCAGCTTCCAGATCCCGATGAGCCCATCGGTCTGAGGGTGGTGCCCAGAGGACAGACTAGAGCAGGTCCCCAGAGCTGGACACAAGTACCTGGGCCATGAATTGTGTCTGACAGCGTATCCTGAGGGATTCCATTGGGTTTACCAGGAGGACGACTCCAGGGGAGAGGGGGCGGAGCCTGAAAAGAACAGTTTGATGTGACGTGTCTCCAAACAAATAGTTAATCGTACGCAGTCCCTGCTTCTCGGAGCCCAGCAACTTCCTGTCCTCCAGCCTTGTGTTGCAGTGGACAGAATGACAGAATGCACACAGGTCAATATGGTTTCATTACAAAAACTACCAACAGCACCACCTCGTGGCCCAGGAGGTTTTCAGGGTATCTGCCATTGTGAAAATGAAGATCTCTTCTGAAATAAACCAGGTGTCACCTGGACTGTCGCTGTGTGACCCCCCCCCACCCCCCCCCCCCCCCCACCCCCACCCCCACACCAGAGGTTGTGATGTCTGAAGAGACGTCTGCTGTGTTCTGCAGCCTGGAGGCCAGCATTAGTGAGCCCAGACTGTCAGAACACAGAGTTTTTGATGGAAATGTGAAGTAGACTTTTCTCCTTTGCTCCCCCTACAGGCTGTTGGGAGCAGTGAGCCAAAGTACAAGTCAGTCCTCTGGGGCCCGACCTGTGACTGCGTGGACAAAGTCCTGGAGAACTATTGGATCCCGGAGCTCCACGTGGGGGACTGGCTTCTCCTGGACAACGCTGGAGCTTACACTTCTAGTTTATGCAGCGATTTCAACGGCTTTGAAAGAGCTCTCATTCATCCTGTTGTGACTGCTCACACTTACAACACATTCATCCATTCACACCCGCACCACAGGGCCTGATCTGCTGAAGCTTTGTGTGGATCCAACCAATGAGACATCTGTTGTGTACCGTGAACTTGTAGTTGTGTACCGTGAATTTGTGGTTGTGTACCGTAAACTTGTAGTTGTGTACCATGAATTCGTAGTTGCGTGCCAGGAAATTGTAGTTGTTTACCGTGAACTTGTAGTTGTGTACCGTAAATTTGTAGTTGTGTACCGTGAACTTGTTGTTGTGTACCGTGAATTTGTAGTTGTGTACCGTGAACTTGTAGTTGTGTACCGTGAATTTGTAGTTGTGTACCGTAAACTTGTAGTTGTGTGCCATGAATTTCTAGTTGCGTGCCAGGAAATTGTAGTTGTTTACCGTGAATTTGTAGTTGTCCATCCATCCATCCATCCATCCATCCATCCATCCATCCATCCATTGTCCACCTCTTATCCGGGGCCGGGTCGTGGAGGCAGCAGTCTAAGCAGGGATACCCAGACTTCCCTCTCCCCAGACACGTCCTCCAGCTCTTCTGGTGGGGCCCCAAGGCGTTCCCAGGCTAGCCGAGAGACATAGTCTCTCCAGCGTGTCCTAGGTCTGCCCCGAGGCCTCCTACCAGAAGGATATACCCAGAACACTTCCCTAGGGAGGCGTCTGGGGGGCATCCCAAACAGATGCCTGCGCCTCAGCTGGCTCCTCTGGATGTGGAGGAGCAGCGGCTCTACTCCGAGCTCCTCCCTGGTGACTGAGCTCCTCACCCTATCTCTAAGGGTGCGCCCAGCCAAGCAGTCCAAGCTGTGGGTGGAGGTCAGCCCGACTGTGATGGAGCGGCTCCATCAGCAACGGGGCAACAACACACCCACGCGCTCGCCCGCACTCCGCCCTGCTGTTACGCAGGCAGCGGAGACCCGCAGTCAGTGAACGTGCAGTGACACCCGAACGCATACACACACACATACACACCCTGCGTAGCAGACGGCACACCACGATACACGCCACACTCATTTCCTCATTCCCCTCCGTATTTCGCATGACATCATTCAATGAATTCATCTTTCGTTCCCCACCTGTTAGCATAGTCAGCCAGGGGTGCACACCTGGACTGGCTATGTTTTACCTGCGCATACAATCAAACATCCTCACACACACACACACACACACACACAACACTTACCGGTGACATGACGCCGCAGAGCTGGTGACAGGCACTACGGGGTGGAGTTAACCCCCGGGTTTATAACAAAGCCTGAGCGGGACTTTAGGATCATGTGATCATTTGGTGTTTGGTTTAACTATTAATTTTTGTTTATAAAAGGAATTATTACGTGACTTTATTTGGAGAATGTTTTTGTTCATTTTATTAGAAAAATGAAGTGTCCTAAAAGTAGGATGTGATTATTATTTGTGTTATGAACTTATGATTGGTGCAGAGGACTCAATCACACCCCTGGGAGGAGCGTAACAGTATAAAAGCAGTAGGAAAAGCTACAGACGGGAGTCATTCCTTGGAGTTGCACTGTAGAGCAACACGACTCAGAATAGAACTGTTTTTTTCAAACCCACCAGCTAAAGGAAGAGCTGGGATCATGGTTATGTTTTTCTGTTCTTATTGTAAATATTTTTTCTCACTGTAAATAACGAGCACCGGCACTGTTGGGGGACAACAAAAGGAAAAAGTCGACTTGCCATTTGGAATTACGGTGGTTGTTCTTTGAACAGGAGGAGCGAACCCCGCCACACCGACTATATCTAGACGGTATCTCTCTACCTCCCGCACAAGTTCAGGCTCCTTCCCCCCCAGCGAGGTCACATTCCATGTTCCAAAAGCCAGGTTCTGTGTCCGGGGATTGGGTCGTCAAGGCCCTGGCGTCGACTGCCACCAAATCCACACTGCACCCAACCCCTACGGTAGCCTCTGTGGGTGGTGGGCTCACAGGAGGAAGAGGAGGGACACGGGTCATCCCTTCGGGCTGGGCCCGGTCGGGCCCCGCGGGCAATGGTCCGGCCACCAGGCGCTGGCATACGAGCCCCAACCCCAGGACTGGCTCCAGGGGGAGGCCCCGGTTGCACCTTACCGGGCGACCTCACTTTCCTCTTTAGTTGTTTGTCCATAGGGGGCTTGTTGAACTGCTTTTGGTCTGACCCGTCACCTAGGACCAGTTGGCCTTGGGAGACCCTACTGGGGGGCATCAAGCCCCCCGACAACGTAGCTCCTAGGATCATTTGGGTACTCAAACTCCCCCACCATGATAAGGTAACAGTATCCATACTTTTTACAGCTTTGTTTTTCTTTTTTTCCTCAAAACTTTCCAAAACTAAAATGAAGAAATACCTTTGTTTTTTATCATCATGAAATATGTTTTGTTAATTAACTTAAACTCCACAAAGAGTTTATCTGCACGAGCTGTGTGTGTGTGTGTGTGTGTGTGTGTGTGTGTGTGTGTGTGTGTGTGTGTGTGTGTGTGTGTGTGTGTGTGTGTGTGTGTGTGTGTGTGTGTGTGTGTGTGTGTGTGTGTGTGTGTGTGTGTGTGTGTGGTTTTGCAGCATGCGAGGCCACAAATAGAAATGACTGCGGCTGCTTGTCAGGAGAGTTTGACAGGCAGGAGACGTTGGTGCTCTGAGCTCATCCTGTGAAGACGCGATGAGGCAGCAGTGAAAACTGAGACGAGACAGCTTCGTTTGCTCATGAGCGCTGTTCGCTGCGGACTCACGGCTTCGCTCTGCCTCTGGACACGTATGAGGAACAGGTTTTCGAAAGGCCAGGCCTCAACAACATTACATCACTGTTTTCCTCTGATCTCAAGGTATTTTGGTCAACAGATCATATTTCTTCACATCTTGGTTTGACTTACAACGCTAACTCTGGGACAGGCCAGAGCTATCAATCAATCAATCAATCAATCAATCAATCAATCAATCAATCAATCAATCAATCAATCAATCAATCAATCAATCAATCAATCAATCAATCAATCAATCAATCAATCAATCAATCAATCAATCAATCAACCAACCAACCAACCAACCAACCAACCAACCAACCAACCAACCAACCAACCAACCAACCAATCAATCAATCAATCAATCAATCAATCAATCAATCAATCAATCAATCAATCAATCAATCAATCAATCAATCAATCAATCAATCAATCAATCAATCAATCAATCAATCAATCAACCAATCAACCAATCAATCAATCAATCAATCAAAAACATTTGTCCAGGCTGCAGATCAATAAATGGATAAATAGTAATAGTAAAAATGGGATGATAAAAGCATGAGTACGAGAAAGAATGTGGGCCAAAGGTTCCAGATGTATCAGCCAGGTTTTGTTCAGCAGGCAGTGATCAGCACAGGGTTAGGGTTAGGGTTAGGGTCAGGGTCAGGGAGGAGCTGTCTGATGATTCTGGAGGAGAGGAGGGGCTGAGCGCTCAGCAGTGTGACGCTGAGGGCACAAAGGTTCCTCTTTTCCTGAGTTCTGCAAGCCTGGCACCAGATCTGGCGCCCGGAAAGGAAAGAGCCTGCGAGGATCCCGAACAATCCAGGCTGCCAACCCCAGTGTGAGATGTTCGGAGCGGAGTCCCAGTTATTTCCGAGCTCTGCAGGCGGTTCTGGTTCTGGGGGTTGGTGGAGAGGAACCAGCAGGTTATTGAGAAGGTTTGACACTCTCAATGAAAGAGTATTAAAATGTCTGGAGGATGTCCATATTTACTCCAAAGGAGTTGAGCTTCCTAAGGAGGTGCTGTCTCTATTGGCATTTCCTCAGAATCTTCTCTGTGTTTCGCCCGCTTCAGTATTACCTAGCGACCAGGGGTCATTTGTGAATTTCTGTCCATGTCTGTGTTTCTTGCAGTGAATTCACAGAGGATTTGCAGATCACAACGTCCACTGTTGTCAGGTTGTCTGTAGTCGTCATGTCAAAGCAGCAGTGAGCAGCACTGTCTGGATGACGGACTGTCTGGAGGACGGGCCGTCATCTGTATTCAGCCTGTTGAAACATCTGCCTACAAAACTTGTGCCTTACCGCCTACTGCTGGACCAGAACTAGAACCTGGTTCTTCCCGGTGGAAAAGCCCCCCCTGAGGTCTAACTGCCGGGTAGGAAGTCCAACACCTAACAAGATAAGCTAGTGATCCAGCTTGAAGCGGGAGGAGTTTGTGGATGTGGGGTTGCAGGGTGTTGGGTGTTGAGGAGAAGTCAGTGACCAGGAGTCTGGCCGAGGTGTGAGGCGGCTCTACTGCCTGTGTAGGGTTCCAGGATGAACGTCTTGGCATCATCAACACCTCTTCCAGTGTGATAAGTGAATTGTAGGTCCATCAGCGTGAAGGTTGCCTGATGATGTGATGTTTCACCATCCACTCCACAGCCTTCATCACCAGGGAGGTGAGGGCCACCAGTCTCACATCGTTGAGCACCTTGGTGGTGTTCTTCTTGGGGACGGGGACCACCGTGGAAGGTCTACACAGCTGAGGGACTGTACAGTTGTCCATTGATCACTGAAACAGGATCTGGAATATCAGCACCGCGTCTCAGAACATGGCCATCAATGTTGTCTGGACGTAGTGAGCTGGTCTCTCTGGTCTGCCTCAGGGCTCGTTCCACATCCAGTACAGAAGGGGTCTCCAGTTCAAGGCCTGGAGGTCCGCTGTCCTGCAGGTTCTGCTGTCTCCCACTTGTAACTCACCTGAATGCAATAAGGCTCACTATTGGGCTTTTTTACACTAGATGATGACATCATCATTAGACTGAGGTGTGCTGAAGCTGGACAACTAAAACATGCGGGACCCTGGCCCTCCAGAGCCAGATTTGAAGACCCCTGCTGTACAGTGAAGAGTAGTGCAGAATCACAGGGTTGGAGTGTTGACTAGAGGGTGTTGTCTTTCTCAAACCTGGTGTAAAAGATGATTGGGTTGGATTGTGATACTCCTGGAGGGACTGATGCTGTCCATGCAAAGTAATGTGGGATGAGATGGTACATGAATGTTGACGTTATTGGAGGGCGTCTCCCAGTCTGTTACCTCAAAGCATCCTTGGAGAGCGAAGCTACCAACTGTGGTCCTCAGTTTCATGGTCTGAGTGGTCTTTCTTACTCTTTTCTTACTCTGGTATGCATGAGAAGGCACCATGATCAGCAGAGCCTCATGGGGGACTGTAAAGGACCTGTATGCATCTGGGACTGAGCCATAGCATATGTCCAGGGGGGGCGATGCAAGTCGCTGCTGAAATCCTCTGAGAGCTTTCTCCGGGGCGCAATGGTTGAAATCCCCCAGGATCATTTTGGGTGCGTCTGATGAGATGCTCCAGCAGCTCCAGAGTGTTCGGTCGGTTCAGTGGTTGCATTAGCTTTCGCTTCAGTGTGTATGTCGACCAGGATGACAAAGAACTAGGGAAATTCTCTTGGTTGGTTGAAGGAGCGTAGATAGACATCCAACAGTTCAACATCCGTGGTGCAAAGCTTCTCTCTCATGACTGCCGACGAGCATCAGCGTTGGTTTACATAAGCTGGTACGGTACGGCAAAGCGCACCCACACCCAACACTGTGGCGCCGTCCCACTGCAGACCGTACGGTTAAAATGTAGGCGGGGTTGTGAACGACAGGGAAGTGTCGGGCAAAGAACGTGGAAGCGGCCTGCTGCAACTCCGCTCCTGTTACTGAGAGGAGGAGCTCCGACTGAAGCTCCGCCCCTCCTGCTACTGAGAGAAGGAGTGCCTGCTGAAGCTCCGCCCCTCCTGTTTCTGAGAGGAGAAGCTCCTGCTGAACTCCGCCTCCTGTTACTGAGAAGAGGAGCTCCGACTGAAGCTCCGCCCCTCCTGCTACTGAGAGAAGGAGCTCCTGCTGCAGCTCCGCCTCCTGTTACTGAAAGGAGCCTCGGCACCTCGTTGATAGACCATGATGATGTGCAGCGCCGACGTTTCAATAAACCAGTTAACAAATCAACCAGTGAAGAAAGCGGCGTATGTAAACAACAAAGGAGGGTTTACGGCATTGAAATATTTAAATATTGGGGCAAGTCAAGAGTGGCGATCATCACTACCAATCAGCAGACGGCTGCATTGCCGCTCCTCCTCACAGACCCTTCCTCACTGCTCGGTACCTCAACGGAGGGGTGGCGAAAAATCAGAGCCGGCGGTCATGGTTTTTTCTCTACCATCCAGGGGCGACTGGTCATTAGGGCAGGGGGCTTCCCCCTATATAGCACATTTTACTGTGAGGACTGTCCTCCCTGGTCACTGTCTCCTCTTGCTGCTTCAGGTTGTTTCCTCCTGATCTACACTGATGGAGCATTAGTGTAGCTCGCCCCTCTCTCACCATGCAGTGTGTATTACATTAGTGTAGCTCGCCCCTCTCTCACCATGCAGTGTGTATTACATTAGTGTAGCTCGCCCCTCTCTCACCGTGCAGTGTGTATTACATTAGTGTAGCTCGCCCCTCTCTAACCATGCAGTGTGTATTACATTAGTGTAGCTCGCCCCTCTCTCACCATGCAGTGTGTATTGCATTAGTGTAGCTCGCCCCTCTCTCACCGTGCAGTGTGTATTACATTAGTGTAGCTCGCCCCTCTCTCACCATGCAGTGTGTATTGCATTAGTGTAGCTCGCCCCTCTCTCACCGTGCAGTGTGTATTACATTAGTGTAGCTCACCCCTCTCTCACCATGCAGTGTGTATTACATTAGTGTAGCTCGCCCCTCTCTCACCATGCAGTGTGTATTGCAGCAGTAAAGAGTTCATGCTCAGGCTGTGGCTAATTCATTCAGATCAAGTGATTTTGATGCAGAGTGAGTCATGAAGCCCCGCCCACTAACAACATCATTTAGAAGCTCAGAGCTGATTGGCTGGGGCTGATTGAGGCGGAGCTTCACAGAACCGGAGCAAGTCGAACAAATACCAGCTTGTTAGCAGCTAAAGCTAACAAACAGTTAAGAATGGAAATTAATTAGTTTGATTATTTACAAGTACGAGTTTGAAACTCTAATTTTGCAGAGAAACTTAAAGTAAGTAGTTGTAAACTGTGTGACACGGTGAGGAACACTTTATATGAATCTCATTAATTTGGAGCTGTGCTGGTGGTCGAGTGGCGGAGCTGCTGTCTGTGAAACATCGTGACCTGGTTTGAACCCAATCATTGATATATATATATATTTATTTATTTATTTTATTTAATTTTTAATTTTTAATTTTTAATTTTTAATTTTTAATTTTTTAATTTTTTAATTTTTTTAATTGCATTCATTTGTTTTGATCGGTTGTTTCCAAGGCTCAACATTTTTACGGGATCAGCGCCTATATGGTGGTTATAATGTTGTGGCTAAAAGGTGGCGCTCACACTTTACTTTGAAATTCAGTGGAGTCACTAGACCTGAAATAAAATCTTGCCCCACCAAGTGTTTACATCTAGAAACGCCACTGGTACCATCCACAGTGTTTGTCAGTGGGACCACTTGAAAACCCACTCCGTTCTGTCCCGGTACAAACAACACGATGGGACCGTAGCAACAAAGACACACCGCGCCGCCATGTTGTTTGCAGGTGTGCTCACAGTCCCGGTCCAGTCCAACTGCCCTCCAACATATCGTCACTATCGCCTCATTCAACCAGTGAAAGAAAAGATCCAAGTAGTTCTATATTCCTGCAGGCAGTTAAGGTTGGCCTGGAGCTCCTCCAGTTTATTATGAGAAAGTGAATATGAGAAATGAAATGTTAGAGGGGTCACAACAAATACCTGTTACACTCCCGTCTTATAAACAGTGAAGGAAGGACACAAATCTGCATGAAGAAAAGACCAAACCAATCAAAAACAACCTTAGTGGTGCTACTCCAGTTCAGCTCATGATGATTAACGACCAACAAGTTTCTCTCAGTTTCACACACACACACACACACACACACACACACACACACACACACACACACACACACACACACACACACACACACACACACACACACACACACACACACACACACACACACACACACACACGCACAGTGTCTTGTTCCTGATGAGTGTGAGGGGATTCCTGCAGTGAGCTCATTGGGTTTAAATAGCGGGAAGGCGGGGGTCGGGGGTGTGTGGGGGGGGGGGGGGGGGGGGGGGGGGGGGTCGGGGGTCGGGGGAAGTGGGGGCCTCTTGGGATATAAGTGACACGGCAAGGACTCACAGCCACACACACAGTGAGGAATGCTTCCAGTAGCGGGACGGGCAGTGTGGTGTGGTACCATGATGTCACAGCGAGCTCTGGCGGGTCTGTTCGGAGACGATCTGTTCTTCGGCGGCGAGCGGCTTCTGTGGCCGCGGAGCCGCCCGGCCGCGTCCTCGCCGCAGCACGACTTCTTCCGGCGCAGGGCCACGCTGGCCGACAGCCTCCTGAGGGAGCTGCACGACGGACCCCCGCTGCTCCGGCTCTGCCCCCTGCCTCTGATCTCCTCCACCCTGGCCAGGTTGGTGTGTGCAGTGTGCAGTGTGGGCCTGAAGTGGCTGTTTGTGCTTCTGACCTCCTGCTGGCTGCTTTCAGGCTGAGCGGCGACACCGAGCAGCAGGTGGAGGCTCCCGGCACCCAACTCCGCCCGGACCGCCTGCCGCTGACCCACAGCAACAACAGCGACCTCCTGGTGACCCTGGACGCCCGTGGCTACGCTCCCAGTGACATCACAGTCAAGCTGGAGGGCCGCAGTCTGGCGGTGGTGGCCATGAAGCAGGCCGGCACTGAGGAGAGCCAGGCCTGCTCCTCCTCCTCTTCCCGCGCATCCTGCCACTCCTCCGCCTTGTCCCAGACGGGCTTCGTGCAGAAGATCGACCTGCCAGCTCACCTGGACCTGTCAGGCCTCTCCTGCTCCCTGATGGATGATGGACAGCTGCAAATCCACGCCCCGGCTGCCCGGCAGCCCACCACCGCCGAGGAGCAGCCGGTTCCCATCCGATTCAGGACGTCACTGGAGGTCCCCCTCAACAAGGACCCAGAGGAAGAACACCGCCATTGTCTGTTCACACACCGCCACTGAACAGACAACTGCCAGAGAGATTTCTTTTCCAATGATTTGTACGGACTGTTCTATTAAAATGCAGGCTGAAAGGGAAGTGGGGGCCGCAGTCTTTCTGGCCACACGATGGCGCCAGATTCCACCGGACGATGGGACAAGAGGGCGGCAGGAAGCGCTGCCAGCCCCCTCAGGAGACGGAATCAGTACCTTAAACGGTTCTCGTGACATTTGTGTTCCTGGGGTGAAGTGATTTGCTGGAGCCGCTGAAGAAAGTGACAATCAAAAGCAACACGTTAATGTTTGATGAGTCCGGCGTCGAGGGTCTCCTCATGTGAGGGGGAGCAACAAGGAACAGAGAGCTCAGAGTGGAGGAAGGCTGCAAAGGTTCCACTCACAAAACTACACACTCATTTGCTGGCTCCAAATGTTCCACATTTGGAGCCAGCATCTTCTCTGGATTAAATTGAATTGTAAGCTGAGAGGAGAGTAAAGACGTATTGGAGCTCCGTATCGTTTCCAGGCTGTTTATAGGCCAATAAAAACTCCAACCGCTTCACCCAACCTCTACAGCTGCTTCACCAAGTCCCTGTGGAGAGCAGAGTGAACCCTGGACCGACCTCCAGCCGGACGGACGCTCAGGCAGGAAGAACGAGCAAACTGAAGCTGAATGACACCAGAACCTCCCTGGAGGGTTCTGCTTCTGCAGAGCCACAGACACGTCCAACGTCTTCATCGTATTATCATCACAAACCTCATACTTCCAAATACTACAACTATATACAGGCTTAGTAAAACTGTGCTTAATGGCAACAACAATATAAATATACCCGTACAAAGATGTACATTACAAATATATCAAATATATTAGGTTGAGACTTGAATAGAGTGAAGATCTTCATGTCAATTCCTCACAAGTATTAATAGTAATAATAGTGTGAAATCACAAAAGGTCTTCACTTCATGTATGTGTGCCTGCAAAGCAAATACAATACAATCGTTTTGTCATTCAACAATGAAGTATGATTTCTGTATTAGTTCTGTCAGATCGTTTATTCTCAAAATAAAGGTATTGTACATGTTATGTGTTGGAAATAGAAAGGTGTGGTGATGTTTTGTTTTTACTGCAGTCCCAACCAGAGACATCGCAACAGTCCAGCGTGTTT